>NC_084550.2:48352500-48442500 GCF_033978685.3 Nerophis lumbriciformis | reverse complement strand
TACCATTTCTCAATTAAAAATGTTACTACTTCAACATTTCTCGATGGATTTTAAAAAATTCCAACACCATCCATTTCAACTCATTCAGACCATTCAAGTATTTTAAAATGTTCCCCAAAATTCCCGCTTTTCCCGGAATTCCCAGATGTCCATGAAATTCCCATTGAAATGAATGAGACATTTTTCCACAATTCCCACATTTTTCATCCAATTCAAACCGTTCCAACTCTAAAATTTCAGGATTTTCAAAATTGTGTGCTCTACAATTTGTTTTAATTCCCGGATTTCCCAGAATTCCAGGTTTTCCAGGACATTTTTCCCGTTTAAAATGAATTGGCCATTCTTCAAACTTCCATCATTTCCACATTTTTCAACCGATTCAAATCATAACCATTCCACTTTCAACATATTCCACTCATCTTAGAATTCCTAACTATAATTTTTCCAATTAAATTTTTTCCCCCCAGGAATTCACAGAATTACGTTTTTTTCAAACCCTATTTTGATCCTTTTTTCCCCTGGCGACTACTTCTTTCGCATTTTTCAACCCACTTTAACCGTTCCACCATCAAAATATTCCTCTTAATCAGGACAAAAGTAGTTTTTTTAACTGGAAAAATTTGCGGTTTTCCCGAAATTCCTTAATACCATTTCTCAATTAAAAATGTTACTACTTCAACATTTCTTGATCGATTTTAAAAATTCCAACACCAACCATTTCATATCATTCAGACAATTCAATTCTTCTAACATTTTCCCAAGAATTCCCCCTTTTCCTGAAATGCCCAGATGTCCATGAAATTCCCATTGAACGGAATGGGACATTTTTCAAAGTTCCACAATTCCCACATTTTTCATCCAATTCAAACCGTTCCAACTCTAAAATATTCAGCCTATTCAAAATTGTGCGCTTCTTCAACAATTTTTTAAAAATTCCTAGATTTCCCAGAATTCCAGGTTTTCCAGGACATCTTTATCATTAAAAATGAATTGGCCATTTTTCAAACTTCAACCATTTCCACATTTTTCAACCGATTCAAACCATTCCACCTTTAATATATTGCACTCATCCTAGAATTCCAAACTATAATTTTCCAAGTTCCAAAAAATTCCAGGAATTCTGAAACCCTATTTTGATCCTTTTTTTTCATGGCGACAACTTTCATGGGATTTTTCAACCCACTTCAATTGTTCCACCGTCCAAACATTCCTCTTAATCAGGACAAAAGTTGTTTTTTGAACTGTAAAAATTCCCGGTTTTCCCAAAATTCCTTAATACCATTTCTCAATTAAAAATGTTACTACTTCAACATTTCTCGATCGATTTTTTTTAAATTCCAACACCAACCACTCATTCAGACTATTCAAGTGTTTTGACATCTTCCAAAAAATTCCCGCTTTTCCCGAAATTCTCAAATGTCCATGAAATTCCCATTGAAAAGAATGGGACATTTTTCCACAATTCCCACATTTTTCATCCAATTCAAACCGTTCAAACTCCAAAATATTCAGCCTGTTCAAAATGATGCGCTCTCCTTCAACAATTAAAAAAAATTCCCGGATTTCCAAGAATTCCCAGTTTTCAGGGACATTTTCCCCATTCAAAATGAATTGTCCATTTTTTAAACTTCCACAATTTGCACATTGTTCAATCTATTCTAACCATTCCAACATCAACACATTCCACTCATCCAACTAACACTTTCCCAAGTTCCAAACCTACCGGTAATTCTGTTTTTCCTGGAAATTCAAACTCTTCAACATTCAAACTATTCTTACATTCATACTAAATTTTGTCAGCATTTCAGTTCAACTTCAGCATTGGAGCATTCACACGCAATTCCTTCAGGAATTGCCTAATCTAGTTTAATATGATATTCAACTTGAATCCTGAATTTGACGGAGCAAAGTCACATGTTCTTCTATGTTCTTCTGCTTTCCAGCACTTTTTCCCAAACATAATCCTGACTTAGAAACACTGTATGTTATTAATAAGCTCCAGCCGTGTCTCCTTGAGGCCTTACATCCCTACATGCCATTAAAACGGCGTAAACTGCTCCTCTTATTGCCGTCTGGACCAGACAACCTCATACCACCCATGAGGAACAGTGTCATCATCATTGACTGGAACATCACATCGTTTTATTCCGCTCTTTGTCACTTCAAGCGCCACATTTCCTCCATACATTCATGAAAAAGTCTTAAAAGCGTTCTCTGTGAATCACCAGAGAGGGAATACACTCATTCTCTGGGATTTTAACCCTGACAAAGTGTGACCGCACGCTGAAACAATCCTGACGACTTTGGGATGTGTGGAATTGATTGTTAATTACTGTATTTCCCGGCCACCGGATTATAAGGCGCACTGCCGATGAATGGTCTAGTCAGGTTTTTTTTCATACAAAAGGCTATAAGGCACATTAAAGAAGTCATATTATATTGTTTTCTACATTTAAAACACTTCCTTGTGGTCTACATAACATGTAATGGTGGTTCTTTGGTCAAAATGTTGCATAGATGATGTTTTACAGATCATCTTCAAGCCGCTTTCTGACAGTCGCTTCCGGATGCGCCGTTTTGTGGGCGGTCTTATTTACGTGGCTCACCTTCGACAGCGTCTTCTCCCCGTCATCTTTGTTGTAGCGGTGTAGCGTGCAAGGACGGGAGTGGAAGAAGTGTCAAAAGATGGAGCTAACTGTTTTAATGACTTTCAGACTTTACTTAATAACGAAGCAGCATCTCCTCATCCGTGGCTCACTAGTGCAACAACACAGCGGAAATTTGTCCCGTGAAAAACCGTACAACCGGAACCCTCTAATAACTAAAGTTCCGTGGGTGAATAATGTAAACCCACTACAGTTTTTAGCACTTTGATAGCTAGTCTACTGACAGCTATACGTAAGTAAGAACTTTACACTACTTTATATTAGAAATGGCAACAGCAGAAGATGAAGGTCCCATAACAAGAAGATAGAGAATAAGAAGAAGCTTATGGCTACTACAAAGGCGGACGCGTGCAAATTTTCAGGACTTATGCAGATCCCAAATACAGATCAGCAGGTACCAAAAAGGTAAGAAAAGTTGGTTTTGCATAATATTGCGACATAACGTCAAATATGTCTGCTAATAGCTGCCATTTTGCGGACCTTATATACACACCATAATAATACTTGTGTGTTTAATGCACCGACAATCCATCAAGTGGTGCGGCTTCGTAGCTTACCGAAGTCGTACGAAAAACATTTTGACAGATTTTTGAGCGCCATGTGTAATGTTCCATATCAGGGGTCGAGAACTTTTTTGGCTGAGAAAGCCATGAAAGCCAAATATTTTTAAATGTATTTCCGCGAGATCCATATACAATTTTTTAACACTGAATACAACTAAATGCGTGCATTTTTAAGTAAGACCAACATTTTTAGAGTATAATGAGTATCTTATTCTTTTTAATAGCATTGTTATTCTGAAGCAAACCTATAATAAATAAAATACTTCTTACCATTAATGCAACTTCTTGAACAGGTGCGGCAGAAAACGGATGGATGGATTAAAATGCATGAGAATGTTTTATATTTTATTTGTGGATGGGGAGTTACACAGGTCCGGTGGCCTTCACATCGACGTCCCACTGGGGTGAGTTTTTCCTTGCCCTTCTGTGGGCTCTGTACCGAGGATGTCGTTGTGGCTTGTGCAGCCCTTTGAGACACTTGTGATTTAGGGCTGTATAAATAAACATTGATTGATTGATTGATTGATATTTTTGAACGTCATTTTTAACACTGTGATTACCAGCGGAATTATTCATTTCTTTTCGTGTTAAGTAATGTCAGGTAAGATTTATCTGAGAGCCAGATGCAGTCATCAAAAGAACCACAGGTTCCCTACCCCTGTTCTATATTCTCAATGGAACATTTAAATTTTGGTGTTGTTTACTGCCATCATATTGCAGTCTACACGTATCTCTTATGTGTGCCTGCCATCTACTGGTCACACGTATCATTACACCATGTACCAAAAAATTTGCTTTGAGGTCAGTAAGCACAACCAGAATTATGCCGTACATTAGGTGCACCGGGTTATAAGGCGCACTGTCGATTTTTTGGATTTTAAGTACGCCTTATAGTCCGAAAAATACGGTATTTGCCAAAATGAAATGCAATGCTTGGCTGCGACCAGCAGAGGCGCTGTTGGTTCAATCTCAACTGGGTTGCTGTCTAAAGAAGCCGCATGCTGATGTCAACTCTGACAACGAGTTCATTATCATCATCATCATCATCATCATATTTCGTCCACAGTTTGCAGGTTGAATACAATGGATCGCCATTTCTCTCGATCTTGACGCATTCACACAGTAGCTGAGCTTGGTCCAGTCTTGGATGTTAGTAGTCTATGTTGTTCTCAGCCTCCATCTTTCCTCTCAACAGCTGTCTCTGTGTGCCATATTTCCTCATTACATGGCCAAAATATTCAACTTTCCGTGTTTTAATTGTGTTTACTAGTAGTTTATTACAATTCATTGTTTGTAAAATGTGTGTTTGTTTTCAAATCTGTCCATGAGACTTTTAACATTCTTCTGTACAACCAGAGCTCAAATGCTTCCATTTTCTTTGATCAAGTTTGAGTTAAGGTCCATGTCTCAGATGCATACAGTAGGGTGGACCACACTTAGTATTTAACCATTTTTATCCTTGTTTCAATACAAAATGTTAGTGATGTTAGTAGTCTTGATATGTTTTCATCTGATTTCCATTCTTCTTTTTATTTCATTATCAGTTCTTCCATTTTCTAACTGCATCCCACCAAGATATACCATATTTGATACTTGTTCCATAGATCTGCCATCTATTGTTAGGATTATTTGAGGAACTGGTTGATGTTTGCTCACTACCATTCATTTCCATTCCATATGGTTTGCCATTATCATTCAGTACAGTTAGATGTGGTTGGACGTTATTTAGAGTTCATTGTTCTGCTTAAAAATCTGGCCTGGAAACAGGAGTTCAAAACATTCGTATTGTCCCATTCAATTGGGCGGGATACGTGATGTCACCTACATTGCATAATTGACCAAAACACATGTGTATGTCATTTTTTATGGATGTTGAGGGTGACAAGAGGTGGGCAAAAACATTAAAAGCGGAGGAAAAAAATGGAAATACAAACTAATCTTCTTTTTGTGTGTGTTTTTATGTCACAAGCAAGACTGTGATTGGGGTCAGTAGGTACAGCACCTGCAACTTTCTCTGCTTGTTGAGAAATACATGTTTTCCTGTTAGCCTCTCCAATAACGCCAAGAAAAGTCGCTAAATTCGTGACTAGTTACTTTTTTTTTTTTTAATATAATCTAGAAGAGTCTGAATACTGGCTAAATATGACAAACAAGTCGGTAATGCCATCTACTGTACAGAGTTAAGAACATAAGCCTTATGCTAGGGCTGTACGGTATACCGGTACTAGTATAGTACCGCGATACTAATTAATCATATTCGGTACTATACCGCCTCTAAAAAGTACCGGTCTAACGAGCTAAACATGCTTCACTACACACCGTAGCTCACAATGTAAACAAACACCATTGGTGGATCTACACCTAACATCCACTGTAATGATACCAAGTACAGGAGCGTATGTAGTCGATACGACTATGATTACATTGATATTTTTTAGCATCACAATTTTTTGGTGTGGTTTTTTTATTTATATTATGTTTATAAACTCAGGAAATACGTCCCTGGACACATGAGGACTTAAATTATGACCAATGTATGATCCTGTAACGACTTGGTATCGGATCAATACCTAAATTTGTGGTATCATCCAAAACTAATGTAAAGCATCCAAACAACAGAAGAAGGATGTCCGATAATGGCTTTTTGCCGATATCCGATATTCCGATATTGTCCAACTCTTTGATTACCGATACCGATATCAACCGATATATACAGTCGTGGAATTAACACATTATTATGCCTAATTTGGACAACCAGGTATGGTGAAGATAAGGTACTTTTATAAAATAAGATAAATAAATTAAAAACATTTTTTTGAATAAAAAAGAAAGTAAAACAATATAAAAACAGTTACATAGAAACTAGTAATTAATGAAAATTAGTAAAATTAACTGTTAAAGGTTAGTACTATTAGTGGACCAGCAGCGTGCACAATCATGTGTGCTTACGGACTGTATCCCTTGCAGACTGTATTGATATATATTGATATATAATGTAGGAACCAGAATATTAATAACAGAAAGAAACAACCCTTTTGTGTGAATGAGTGTAAATGGGGGAGGGAGGTTTTTTGGGTTGGTGCACTAATTGTAAGTGTATCTTGTGTTTTTTATGTTGATTTAATTAAAAAAAAAAAAACCTGATACCGATAATAAAAAAACGATACCGATAATTTCCGATATTACATTTTAACGCATATATCAGCCAATAATATCGGACATCTCTAAGAATAAATGATTATTACATTTTAACAGAAGTGTAAATAGAACATGTTAAAAGAGAAAGTAAGCAGATATTAACAGTAAATTAACAAGTACATTAATAATATTTTTTTACAGTTTGTCCTTTATAATTTTGACAAAATAATAGAATGGAAAATGACGATATGTTACTGCATATGTCAGCAGACTAATTAGGAGCCTTTGTTTGCTTAAAAGACAAGTTGTCTAGTATGTTCACTGTTTTATTTAAGGACAACATTGCAATAAGAAACATATGTTTAATGTACCCTAAGATTTTTTGTTAAAATAAAGCCAATAATGCAATTTTTTGTGGTCCACTTTAATTAGAAAAGTATCGCAAAGTACCGAAAAGTATCGAAATACATTTTGGTACCGGTACCAAAATATTGGTATCGGGACAACACTAGTTCATGCACAGACAGTCCCATCATAATGTGTTTATGAGCAAGGACGAGCAGAATAGAATAGAAAATCTATTTGTGGTGGTTGAAGTTGACTGTAAGGAAAACGCGGACGTTCCTTTTAAACTATTAAATAAAAAATTATTGATCTGTAATTTCACTCCTTGATTCAGTTGAGGCGCAGCAACTTGATACAAATAAAGAAAAACACCCTTTACAAACCAAGCCGCATTGACGTTAGTTGTCAAAGGCAAAATGCATTGCTTTTTAGTTTAACTTATCAAAAATCTCCCAGCACATTTTGAAAGCCCCTGACCTAACCCGTTCACACAATAAAATATCAATAGTATTTATGAAGGTAAAGCTAATTTTAGACTTGATTCAAACTAGGATTGTTAGGCCTTGGTGGAGGTTTGCACTCTACTGTGCGTTACTGTCATCTATCTTTCACAGATAATTAATAAAAAATGCAACGCAACTTGTACATGTTTTTTCATTTTGGTGGATTTTCATCTGATATCCTTTTAATGCACATCAATTCTTCCTAATTGTACTCCTAATTTTACTAGGGTTAGTGTTAGGGTTTATGTTTAAGGTAAGGAAGGTCCAAAGTATCTATTACTCTTTGTTTTAGTTGCATTGTTTTCGATAGGGTTAGTGTTGTTGGTAAGGGGTTAAAGATAAGATTAAAATTAGGGTTAGTTTACAATTACTTTATATTCTTGTTGTGTTTTCTAAGGTGAGGGCAGGGGTGTCCAAAGTGTGGCCCAGGAGCCATTTGCGACCCACAGCTAATACTTTAAAGGGCCCCTCGGCACATTCTAAATATAATATTACAAATTTTTAAAAAGAAATAAAAAAGACAAAAATGTTGACTCTAATAACACAAAGCTGCCTAGCAATACGTTTTTTCTTCAAAACTGTCATTGGTATAAAAATAATAATAATAATAATAATAATAATAATAATAATAATAATGAAACAAAAACAATGTTGTTATGAATGATAATCCAAGGCTCCAATTATTTAACATAAAAAATTCCACTTTGAAATATTTTTGGGAAAAAAAAATATGCACATTTTGGGCGTTATCAATAAAAAATATAAAAAATATTTCTATGACAAAAAACAACAAAACACACAACTGCATGACTTTTTTTTAAACACTTTTATGAGTGGGGCCCATTTTTTTAACTGTCATTGCTCCAAAAATAATAATTATGAATAATAATGAATCAAAATCAGTGTAATTATGAAATATTGACCTATTTAAGGCTTTAATTTACTTCACATCAAATATTCCACTCTGATCATTTTTTAGGGGGGGGAGGAGGGGACAATATTGCATATTTTGTGTTTTTGCAATAAAAAAAATTTTTTTTTTTAAATTTATATTAAAGTTGATCTAAAGATTTAAGTGTTGAATAAAACAATTTTTTACATATGACTTATTTTCAAAATTTTTATAACATACACTTTCAGATCCCTATGACCAAACTTGAGAGGAGTCCTAAAGGTTTAAAAAAAAATCTATAAATTGTATTGGTTTTGAAAATGAAAAATATCAAAATGTATGAGATGGTATGAGGGGTTAGGACGGGGGTCGGCAACCCGCGGCTTTCAAGCCGCATGCGGCTTTTTAGCATCGCCTTGTGGCTCCCTGGAGCTTTTTCAAAAATGTATGAAAATGGAAAAAGATGAGGGAGGAATATAATTGTTGTTTTAATCTGGTTTCTGTACAACAATATGACACAAACCTTCCCAATTGTTAAAAACCCCACTGTTTATATTAAACATGCTTCACTGATGAGAGTATTTGGCAAGAACCGTTTTGTCCTACTAATTTCGGCGGTTCTTGAACTCACCATAGTTTGTTTACATGCTGCCAGAGAAAGACTTGTTTTATGCCACTCCTTCTTTGTCTCATTTTGTCCACCAACATTTTGTTGCTGTGCGTGAATGCACAAAGGTGCGCTTTGTTGATGTTATTGACTTGTTGGAGTGCTTATCAGGCATACTTGGTCAGTGCCTGACTGCAAGCTAATTGAAGCTAACATGCTATTTAGGCTAGCTGTATGTACATATTGCATCATTATGCCTCATTTGTAGGTATATTTGAGCTCTTTTGATATCATTTACTTATGTCCTCTGTGTATTTAATGTATATTTGCATGTCTCATGACACATTATCTGTATGTAATATTGGCTGCATGTCTGATAGTTGTTTGTGTGCCATGTTGTTCCAGACCACAGCAAACCTTAACCATATATGTATGTATATCATATAAAGGAGTTCTTCTATGGAATAATTTACAATTTAAAATATTGCAAAGATTGTAATAAATCCATTACAAGCAGACAGTTTCCTTTAACTTGGACACACACATCTATACCTTTGGCCATTCTAAGCCAGTAATTTCCAGGAGTTATCTCACCTTCTGAGAAACCTGTTTCACGAATGTTGTTGTAAAAATGTTTAAAATAAATATGAACATTTCTAAATTTCTGTAACGAAGATATGCGTCAGCCTGCGGCACAAAGTCATTTTGATAGTAGGCTATTATAGCTAATATAGACACTTGTATCATGTGTTGTCTTCATTATAAGACTTATATAAGACTTTTAATTTTTTTGCGGCTCCAGACAGATTTTTTTCTTGTATTTTTGGTCTAATAGGGGTCTTTTAAAAATTTTGGGTTGCCGACCCCTGGGTTATGGTAAGGGTCTACTGATTGTTGCTGCCTTGTGTTTTGTAGTACATGATTTTTTTTATTCACTGACTTACTGCTTAATCTTGATGAATGTGTAAATAAATGTACAAATATATGTTTGACATTCCCTAATAAAGTAAGAAGTTGTTGATCTACTTACCGATAAACGAAATGGCCTCAGGGAAAAACTGCGAGAGGTTCTGGCTCCAGTGATCCGAGATGGGGATCTGCTTGTACTTGAAGTCGCCCTCGTGCTCAAACATGTTGGGCAGGTTGGGCGTGACGTTGAGGATGTACTTGATGTTGTACTTGCTCAGCACGTCCAGGTTGGCGGAGTCCTTGGCACAGCCCAGGTAAAGGTACGGCAGGATCTGGACGGGGAACGCGGGCTGGTTGCTGGGCAGCGGGCTGCCCTCCGACTCCGTGGCGCTGATGGGCTCGCGGTCCGACTCGCCGTCCGAGCAGTCCGAGCTGATGCGGAGTCCTCCCAGGCCGAGCACGGAGGACGGTGGCGAGCTGCTGGGACAGGAACAGTCCAAGTTGGTCTCGCAGTGTTCGGGGAACTCGGACTGGAATTTGTGGAAGCCTCCTGCGGGGACCAAAGAAAATTTGATCTGAGCCAAATCGTCATCATGCGCCACTATTTCTAATAGTTAACCACATGGTAGAAAAAGCACAGTTCTTATAAACATCATCTCACAACTGGAAGAACATTCTTGTGTGCTGACTTAAGCTATGAGCTAAGCAGACAGCTGAACCGATGTGCTCCATTGAGAGAAGCAAGAGTGGATGAGGTTGTTTTTTTTTTGTGAATGGCACATCCAGCTTGTGGCTTCACTGGCGCACACATACACACGTACACGCACGTACACACACGTCCTCGTCTGCTAGCTGGTGTGGTTCTATTAATTACACATCACACGGCTCCTCCACTAAGCTGCCCTTTTTCCGGATGTTGCTGCATGCAGGTTTTTTTTGTCCTTCTTCCTCTTCTCATTCATGAAAAAAGCCTGCCTTGCCTTCATGCCAAAGGAGAACAACATGGCGGGGGTAGTACTGTAGCATGTAATTGAAAACAGCTTTTATTTGCCCCACAATGTTCTTTTCAAGGGTCCAATCTGCAAGACTTCCTGTACATAATTCACTATTTTATATATTGTTATCTTTAACATCAAATAAGGTTGGTAAAAACAAAAAAAAACATTTTAGATGAATGGCTTTAGAGTGTATGTTATATTTAAGTGTCAAACAGGCAATATGTATTCTAAGTTATTAGTGTTGTTTTACAAAATCAAATAAAAATGGAGTTTAAACAACATAAATGATCTTTCAGGCAGAGGTGTCAAACGTAAGGCCCGCGGGCCAAACAGGTTTTATCCGCCCTGCGGGATGAGTTTGCCAAGTATAAAAATGAGCCGAAATTTTTGAATGAAAGAAAATGCTGTTCTAAATGTGTCCACTAGATGTCGCAATAGCAAATCTTTGTATCTTTGTAGGTCATGCTACATATGTTAGTGCACCAGTCGAGGAAAATGAGCAAACTACATAAATAACATCTTGTAATTAGATTTTTATATTATTGTTTTATCTTGATAGACTGAAAGTTAACACCAATGAGTTGACCGATAAACATTATCACATAATTTATTCAGAAAGTATAAATAAGGACAAATAAAGGTAGAATACTGATAACTACAACATGCAAGTATAAAAAAAACCAACATTATGATTTGTGCATGTTCAGTGCTTGTTCTATTTTTAAACAAAGAAAACAATCTGAAGTTGTCTTTATTTTTTAATTATGATGCCGTGATTTAACCAGGTAGATTTTTCTCCACGTGGCCCCTGATCTAAAATGAGTTTGACACCCCTGCTTTAAGGCGATATTATACATTACGCAACCAATAAAATGACCAAAATAAGTCAACGGAATGATTATTTATGTAAGTACTAGAACAGTTTTAGGTACGCAGTGTTTACTATAAACTCCCCATTAAAATGGTGGAAAATATATACAGTATTTTTGGGTGACTTTACTTGTTAAAACACCCCATGTATGTTTAAAATAGGTCCACATAAATGTTTTAATTTTTTTTGGAAAAACAAAACTCCTGTTTTGTTTTGGATGGCACAAATAATATCAAGGGGTGAATATTGGTCAGTGCATGACTGCAAGCTAATCAATGCTAACATGCTATTTAGGCTCGCTGTATGTACATATTGCGTCATTATGCCTCGTTTGTAGGTATATTTGAGCCCATTTAATTTCCTTTACTTATGTCCTCTGTGTATTTATTTATATATCTGTATGTAATATTGGCTGCATTTCTGATAGTTGTTTGTGTGCCATGTTGTTCCAGACCACAGCAAACCTTAACCAGCTTGCAAAGATTGTAATAAATCCATTAGAAGAAGACAGTTTCCTTTAACTTGGACACATACATCTATAACTTTGGCCATTCTAAGCCAGTAATTTCCAGGAGTCAAGGGTCCAATCTGCAAGACTTCCAGTACATAATTCACTATTTTATATATTGGTATCTTAACACCAAATAAAGTTGGTAACAAAACAAATACATTTTAAATGAATAGTTATAGAGTGTATGTTAATATGTAATAGTATGTAATCTAAGTTATTAGTGTTGTTTTACGAAATCAAATAAAAACAGAAATGATCTTTAAGGCGATTTTATATATTATGCAACCAATAAAATGACCAAAATAAGTCAACAGAATGATTATTTATGTAAGTACTAAGACAGTTTTAGGTACACATGACTATAAACTACATAAAGTATTTTGGGGTGACTTTACTTGTTAAAACACCCCATTTATGTTTAAAATAGGTCCACATTAATGTTTTTATATTAGCATATTTTTGAAAAACAAAACAAAACAAAGAGTGTTATATATTATAAGTGTAAGACAGGCAATATGTATTCTAAGTTATTAGTGTTGTTTTACAAAATCAAATAAAAATTGAGTTTAAACAACAGAAATGATCTTTAAGGCGATTTTATATATTACGCAACCAATAAAATGACCAAAATAAGTCAACAGAATGATTATTTATGTAAGTACTAAGACAGTTTTAGGTACACATGACTATAAACTACATAAAGTATTTTGGGGTGACTTTACTTGTTAAAACACCCCATTTATGTTTAAAATAGGTCCACATTAATGTTTTTATATTAGCATATTTTTGAAAAACAAAACAAAACAAAGAGTGTTATATATTATAAGTGTAAGACAGGCAATATGTATTCTAAGTTATTAGTGTTGTTTTACAAAATCAAATAAAAATTGAGTTTAAACAACAGAAATGATCTTTAAGGCGATTTTATATATTACGCAACCAATAAAATGACCAAAATAAGTCAACAGAATGATTATCTATGTAAGTACTAGGACAGTTTTAGGTATGCAGTGTTCACTTTAAACTCCCATTAAAATGGGGAAAATATATACAGTATTTTTGGGAGACTTTACTTGTTAAAACACCCCATTTTTGTTCAAAATAGGTCCACATAAATGTTTTTATATTTTACGCAACCAATAAAATGACCAAAATAAGTCAACAGAATGATTATTTATGTAAGTACTAGGACAGTTTTACTTACAGTGTTCACTGTAAACTACATATACAGTATTTTTGGGTGACTTTACTTGTTAAAACACTCCATTTATGTTTAAAATAGCTCCACATAAATGTTTTTATATTTAAAAAATAATTAAAACAAAACTCCTGTTTTGTTTTGGATGGCACAAATAAGACCGAGGGGTGAATATTGGATGGAGTAATGCAGACCTTCGAGGTAGAACGCCTTGCATCCGTCGTCCCGGAGCTTCTGCAGCAGCAGTCCGAGCACGGAGCTCCCCAGCCCGGACTCCTGTCGCTCGGCGGCGGCCTCGTCGTACAGAAGCACCACGTCCGTTTTGCACCGCTTGACAAACTTCTCCTTGTCCTCGTTGTTGGGGATGATGGAGCGGATGGGCAGGTTGCCCTTCTTGAGTCTGCGGAGCATGAGGCCCGGGATGGCCACGTTGATGGCCGCCTCGATGTGCGACGACTCGTAGAGCTCATGCGGCCGACAGTCGAGCAGCAGCAGCTGCGCGGCGGCCCCGGACTCCAGCTCCTCCTGGAGCCACTCGGCGCTCTTGCTCATCGTCACGGTCACCATCGCGCAGCCTCCCCGCGGGTGAGGGCTTCTCATCGGGGAAACGTTGTGGGGAAATCCACCGCTGATCCTGCTGTGAGGTAAGTTCACGGGGTCGGGGTAAACTAAGGAGAAATGACGGTGCTAAAGTTCGCTTCTTCTTCCTCCTCTTGCCGCCACCTCCACTTCCACTCAGCCGACATGCCCGAACGCGAACAAACACGCGGTGGCTTCCCCCCACTCCTTCGCTCCGTCGACGTCCATTCGAGCTCCAATGTAAGACACGGAAACTCACCCGGAAAAAAAAGTGGCCGAGGGCCGGGGTTAGTTGCCGTCTTTTCTCATGGCTGATATCGGATCACTGTTGACCCGACGAGCGCCTCTGGTGCGCCGCCCGAGCATAGAGCAGTTAAAGCGGCTGTGAGAGAGTTCCGGAGAAAAAGGGCGGGGCGTGGAGATTTAAAGGGGCCGAGCAGGAGGATGTTTTCACGGCCATTCACGACGAGCTCAGCCCCTTGGAGGATGTTGTTCGCCCTTCAATAATCAATCAATCAATCAATCAATCTTTATTTATATAGCCCTAAATCACAAGTGTCTCAAAGGGCTGCACAAGCCACAACGACATCCTCGGTACAAAGCCCACATACGGGCAAGGAAAACTCACCCCTGTGGGACGTCGATGTGAATGACTATGAGAAACCTTGGAGAGGACCGCATATGTGGGTACCCCCCCCCCCCCCTCTAGGGGAGACCGAAAGCAATGGATGTCGAGTCGGGTCGGGTCAGCAGCGTAGAGATGTTCCCAGCCGATGCACAGGCGAGCGGTCCACCCCGGGTCCCGACTCTGGACAGCCAGCACTTCATCCATGGCCACCGGACCTGTGCCCCCCCCCCCCTCAAGGAAAAGGGGAGCAGAGGAGAAAAGAAAAGAAACGGCAGATCAACTGGTCTAACAGGGGGGCTATTTAAAGGCTAGAGTATACAAATGAGTTTTAAGATGGGACTTAAATGCTTCTACTGAGGTAGCATCTCTAATTGTTACCGGGAGGGCATTCCATAGTACTGGAGCCCGAATAGAAAACGCTCTATAGCCCGCAGACTTTTTTTGGGCTCTGGGAATCACTAATAAGCCGGAGTTCTTTGAACGCAGATTTCTTGCCGGGACATATGGTACAATGCAATCGACAAGATAGGACGGAGCTAGACCGTGTAGTATTTTATACGTAAGTAGTAAAACCTTAAAGTCACATCTTAAGTGCACAATAAGGGTGCCTAACTCATTTTTACTGAGGGCCACGTCGCAATTATGACTGCCTTCAGAGGGCCACATGTAACAGTTAATATATATTAACATGAACGTATTATAGCCGTAGTACACAATTTGCAATGGCAGCCATTTTTTATTATTTACACATCCATCTTCTTCCGCTTATCCGAGATCGGGTCGCGGGGGCAGCAGCCTAAGCAGGGAAGCCCAGACTTCCCTCTCCCCAGCCACTTCGTCCAGCTCTTCCCGGGGGATCCCGAGGCGTTCCCAGGCCAGCCGGGAGACATAGTCTTCCCAACGTGTCCTGGGTCTTCCCCGTGGCCTCCTACCGGTCGGGCGTGCCCTAAACACCTCCCTAGGGAGGCGATCGGGTGGCATCTCTTTGAAACGTTAGGTCAAAATGACAAGCAGATACACTATATTGCCAAAAGTATTAGGCCACCCATCCAAATGATCAGAATCAGGTGTCCTAATCACTTTATACACCCACAGGTGTATAAAATCAAGCACTTAGGCATGGAGACTGCTTCTACAAACATTTGTGAAAGAATGAATGAATGATAGAAAAATAAAAATAGCCAGAAAGTGCACATAAAATTACATGGCGGGACACATTTGAATTATGTGTCGTGCCACATTAAAATTATAGTACAAGTCCTATTAAAATGGAGTGACAGGCCACAGTAAAATGGGGGTGGCGGACCACATAAATTGACAGGGTGGGCCACATGAGAATGATGTGTTAGGCCACATGAGAATGATTTGGCAGACCACATGAGAATGATGTGTTAGGCCACTTGAGAATGATGTGGCCTCCCACGTCATTAAAGTTTGACAAATGTGTTTGTGTGCACCAAATTACATGATGTGTTTTGTAGAGCTGTGAGAGAAATTTCAATTCAATCTGATATTAAGGATATACTAACAGCATCTTAAAGACTTTCTTCTAGTCGGACATTATTTTCCATACAATGGATGGGATTTCTACCTGACATGTTTCGACTGTTATCGGCAATCTTCTTCAAAAAAGGTCACCTGATCACTGTGACGTGTTGCCTATTAGCTGTTCTTACAGGTGTGGCCCACCAGGCATACCCCAAAGCCTCCCATCGCTAAAGGCAGGGGTCGACAACCCAACATGTTGAAAGAGCCATATTGGACCAAAAATACAACAAACAAATATGTCCGGAGCCGCAAAAAGTTAAAAGCCTTATGTACGTTTTATAAGGAAGGCAACACATTAAGTAAGTGTCTCAGAGGGTGAGATAACTCCTGGAAATTACTGGCTTAAAACTGCCAAAGGTATAGATGTGTGTCCAAATTAAAGGAAAGGACAGGCTGTCTTCATCTAATGGATTTAGTACAATCTTTGCAAGCTGTGTAACGTTTGCTGTGGTCTGGAACATCATGGTAACGTTTGCTGTGGTCTGGAACAACATGGCACACAATCAGAAATGCAGCCAATTTTACATACGGACAATGTGTCACGAGACATGCAAATATACAAACCATATGAGTTGGGAAATTGTGTTAGATGTAAATATAAACGGAATACAATGATTTGCAAATCATTTTCAACCCATATTCAGTTGAAAATGCTACAAAGACAACATATTTGATGTTCAAACTGATAAACGTTTTTTTTTTTTGCAAATAATCATTAACTTTAGAATTTGATGCCAGCAACACGTGACAAATAAGTTGGGAAAGGTGGCAATAAATACTGATAAAGATGAGGAATGCTCATCAAACACTTATTTGGAACATCCCACAGGTGAACAGGCAAATTGGGAACAGGTGGGTGCCATGATTGGGTATAAAAGTAGATTCCATGAAATACTCAGTCATTCACAAATAAAAATGGAACAAGGGTCACCACTTTGTCAACAAATGCGTGAGCAAATTGTTGAACAGTTTAAGAAAAACCTTTCTCAACCAGCTATTGCAAGGAATTTAGGGATTTCACCATATATACGGTCCGTAATATCATCAAAGGGTTCAGAGAATCTGGAGAAATCACTGCACGTAAGCAGCTAAGCCCCTGAACTTCGATCACTCAGGCTGTACTGCATCAACAAGTGACATCAGTGTGTAAAGGATATCACCACATGGGCTCAGGAACACTTCAGAAACCCACTATCAGTAACTACAGTTGGTCGCTACATCTGTAAGTGCAAGTTAAAACTCTCCTATGCAAGGCGAAAACCGTTTATCAACAACACCCAGAAACGCCGTCGGTTTTGCTGGGCCTGAGCTCATCCAAGATGGACTGATACAAAGTGGAAAAGTGTTCTGTGGTCTGACGAGTCCACATTTCAAATTGTTTTTGGAAACTGTGGACGTCGTGTCCTCCGGACCAAAGAGGAAAAGAACCATCCGGATTGTTATAGGCGCAAAGTTGAAAAGCCAGCATCTGTGATGGTATGGAGGTGTATTAGTGCCCAAGGCATGGGTAACTTACACATCTGTGAAGGCACCATTAATGCTGAAAGGTACATACAGGTTTTGAAGCAACATATGTTGCCATCCAAGCAACGTTACCATGGACGCCCCTGCTTATTTCAGCAAGACAATGCCAAGCCACGTGTTACATCAAAGTGGCTTCATAGTAAAAGAGTGCGGGTACTAGACTGGCCTGCCTGTAGTCCACACCTGTCTCCCATTGAAAATGTGTGGTGTATTATGAAGCCTAAAATACCACAACGGAGACCCCCGGACTGTTGAACAACTTAAGCTGTACATCAAGCAAGAATGGGAAAGAATTCCACCTGAGAAGCTTAAAAAATGTGTCTCTTCAGTTCCCAGACGTTTACTGGGTGTTGTTAAAAGGAAAGGCCATGTAACACAGTGGTGAACATGCCCTTTCCCAACTACTTTGGCACGTGTTGCAGCCATGAAATTCTAAGTTAATTATTATTTGCAAAAAAAAATAAAGTTTATGAGTTTGAACATCAAATATCTTGTCTTTGTAGTGCACTCAATAGAATATGGGTTGAAAATGATTTACAAATCATTGTATTCCGTTTATATTTACATCTAACATAATTTCCCAACTCATATGGAAACGGGAATTGTAAATTAAATACACAGAGAACATAAGTAAAGGAAAGTAAATGAACTCAAATAGACCGTATATTTTACGAGTATAAGTCGCACCTGCCGAAAATGCATAATAAAGAAGGGAAAAAACATATATAAATCGCACTGGAGTATAAGTCACATTTTTTGGGGAAATTTATTTGATAAAAGCCAACACCAAGAATAGACATTTGAAAGGCAATTTAAAATGAATAAAGAATAGTGAACAACAGGCTGAATAAGTGTACGTTATATGAGGCATAAATAACCAACTGAGAACGTGCCTGGTATGTTAACGTAACATATTATGGTAAGAGTCATTCAAATAACTATAACATATAGAACATGCTATACGTTTACCAAACAATCTGTCACTCCTAATTGCTAAATCCCATGAAATCTTATACGTCTAGACTCTTACGTGAATGAGCTAAATAATATTTGATATTTTACGGTAATGTCTTAATAATTTCACACATAAGTCGCTCCTGAGTATAAGTCGAGTATAAGCCAAACTATGACAAAAACTGCGACTTATAGTCCGAAAAATACGGTCCCTACAAACGAGGCATGATGGTGCAATATGTACATACAGCTAGCCTAAATAGAATGTTAGCATGGATTATTAGCACTCCGCGCAAGTCAGTAACATCAACAAAGCTCACCTTTGTGCATTCACGCACAGCATGAAACGTTTGGTGGACAAAATGGGACAAAGGAGTGGCATAAAACACGTCTTTCCGTGGCAGCGTCAGAGAAAGTTGTACATGTAAACCAACTACGGTGAGTTCAAGGATCGCCGAAATTAGTAGGACAAAACGGGGATGGACAAATACTGTCATCAGTGAACGCATTAAACACAAACCTATTAAACAGTGGGCTTTAAAACAACAATTATATTTTTCCCCCCATCTTTTTTTCATTTTTGAAAAAGCTCCAGCTAAAGAGTTGCACGCTGCTCGAGAGCCGCGGGTTGCTTAAAGGGGAACATTATCACAATTTCAGAAAGGTTAAAACCATTAGAAATCAGTTCCCAGTGGCTTATTTTATTTTTCGAAGTTTTTTTCAAAATTTTACCCATCACGCAATATCCCTAAAAAAAGCTTCAAAGTGCCTGATTTTAACCATCGTTATATACACAACATAGCGACATTAGCTCGGATTCAGACTCGGATTTCAGCGGTTTAAGCGATTCAACAGATTACGCATGTACCGGTATGGAAACGGATGGTTGTAGTGTGGAGGCAGGTAGAGAAAACGAAATTGAAGAAGAAACTGAAGCTATTGAGCCATATCAGTTTGAACCGTATGCAAGCGAAACCGACGGAAACGACACGACAGCCAGCGACACGGAAGAAAGCGAGGACGAATTCGGCGATCGCCTTCTAACCAACGATTGGTATGTGTTTGTTTGGCATTAAAGGAAACTAACAACTATGAACTAGGTTTACAGCATATGAAATACATTTGGCAACAACATGCACTTTGAGAGTGCAGACAGCCCAATTCAGGCGTGCTAAGAATATATATATTTTTCCACGATTTCAGCACTCAGGTTAACCATACCTGAATAGACACAAAATACTGCATTACACAAGATGTGTACTCGAATGATTGAAAAAAATGTTTTCAAGCTAAATTATTGGTAAACACAGTTTATGTATAATAATTTACGTAAAACCGCAAGTAATGAATAAAGTTTTCATCAATTAATATATTCTGTAGACATACCCTCATCCGCTCTCTTTTCCTGAAAGCTGATCTGTCCAGTTTTGGAGTTGATGTCAGCAGGCCAGGGAAGCTAGGGTCGATATTCTTCTCTTGATCATCTTCGGTTCATTCTTGCCATCTCTGTCGTAGCATAGCTTTCGTCGGTAAAGTGTGCGGAACAAACGACTGACCATTTCGTCGGCTTTCCCCACAGCCTCGTATTTTGAACAAATTTCGTCCAATTTCTTGCCACTTTTGCATCTTTGGGCCACTGGTGCAACTTGAATCCGTCCCTGTTCGTGTTGTTACACCCTCCGACAACACACCGACGAAAGTGAGAAAATGGCGGATTGCTTCCCGATGTGACGTCACAACGTGACGTCATCGCTCCGAGAGCGAATAATAGAAAGGCGTTTGATTCGCCAAAATTCACCCATTTAGAGTTTGGAAATCGGTTAAAAAAATGTATGGTCTTTTTTCTGCAACATCAAGGTATATATTGACGCTTACATAGGTCTGGTGATAATGTTCCCCTTTAAGGGTTAATACAGGAGAGCATCCCGGGTATGAGAGAGCATAGATATATTAATAAGAAGACATTGTGAACCTTTTGGAGCTACGAGCACCCAATAGAGGTGTATCTGTCAGAGAAATAATAGTTGTAGAACAAATTATCCCCGTTTTGTGTGCAGCAGTTAAGGAGTAGAAGAGTTGTCCCTGACCTCACTAACAGTATAGCAATAGGCTTCTTTGTTTTTATTGTGTGCATTTTACTATTTTTGCCTACGCGGTTTAAAGAAAGTTACAGGAAAGCAAAGCTCTTTGATCATAAACGTTATATTTTGCGTCCACTGCTCCACTTAAAGGGTCAAACAGTGCATGTAGGCATCATGCACCGCTGGAGGCCGCAGTTCCAGCTGCTCTGCATGGCTGTGGTCTAAGACCGGCGGTTAGAACCGTGGACACGGTCACCGCCTCGGGCTCCGACGACAACTGTGGTAGCCGGGCTGCGGCCGCCGGGTAACTTTAGCGCCAGCGGTGCTCATCGTTTAAGGGCAGGAGAGACGCCCGTGGTTTGAATGTTTCATGGGCAACTGGTTTAAAAACAAATGGTGGCAGCTTGTCATAAAGTTTAGGTCTCGCAACTACGGTAAACAGCCGCCATCTTTTACACACTGATGTCGCTTTTTGATGCAGTACCGCCTGAGGGATCGAAGGTCCGTAATATCATCACTTACGTGCAGTGATTTCTCCAGATTCTCTGAACCTTTTGATGATATTACAGACCGTAGATGGTGAAATCCCTAAATTCCATGCAATAGCTCGTTGAGAAATGTTGTTCTTAAACTGTTCGACCATTTCCTCACGCATTTGTTGACATCCTTGTTTTTGAATGACTGAGCATTTCATGGAAGCTGCTTTTATACCCAATCATGGCACCCACCTGTTCCCAATTACCCTGTTCACCTGTGGGATGTTTCAAATAAGTGTTTGATGAGCATTCTTCAACTTTCTCAGTCTTTTTTGCGACTTGTGCCAGCTTTTTCGGAACATGTCGCAGGCATCAAATTCCAAATGAGCTAATATTTGCAAAAAATAACAAAGTTTTGTGGTTTGAACGTTATGTATTTTGTCTCTGCAGTCTATTCAACTGAATACAAGTTGAAAGGGATTTGCAAATCATTGTATTCTGTTTTTATTTACCATTTACACAACGTGCCAACTTCACTGGTTTTGGGTTTTGTATATCAAAGTTTAAAACATATGACATTAATGTATGACATACTTTTTTTTCTGTCAAAATGGAAACAATGAAAACATGTAGTAAAAAAGATGAAGTACCCACATTATTCTCAGGCTTTGGCGGGCCACATTAAATGACGTGTAGGGCCGGTTCTGGCCCCCGGGCCTTGGGTTTGACATGTGTGATATAACGGGTTTCACAATCTATGACGGAAACTACAGGTAGAGGAACATTGATGACAAAAAGACCCTTCGAAGATTACGCCCAGAGAAAAATATGTTTGCCTTTAAGAGTGATCAAAGTTGGGACAATGTGTACAGTGAAAATGGTTGAGAGGAATAACGGATATCCCAGAAGCTGCTATTATTCTTAGCCATCTTTGAGAGCCAACTCGGGGGTGGTGAGGACTCTCCGACTTTCCGAGTAAGAAATCCGACCTCGGGGACTGTTCCAGTTGAAACTTCTGACTTCCGACGTACAAATGGAACGCACCATTCCTACTCCTTTTGGGACTTGATGAGTTGTACCTTTGTTCTTGCGTGCTCCAACAACATAACAAAAGGTACTTGTGGTCACGTTAGCGTTATAGCGGGCACTGGGTCGTCGCCCGGTCCCACCAGCGATGACCTCATAGGACATCAGCAGGTTGTGACGGAGCCAGAGGAGAGGAAAAGAGGAGAGTTTGATTTCCTCACAGCTGCAGAGAGAGAGGGGTCGGAGGGGGGATGCACCAGCTGCAGACAATGCTTCTCTTGACTGGCCAGCGACTTTCGCACAAAACACACACACACCAGCAGACAAGAGGGAGAAAACTTTAGAGCTCTTATGTGTGCACACAACAGGCTCTGTTTGTGTGCGTGTGCGTGTCGTAGCCACTCGCTGTGTTTGTATACAAGCTGCCTGGAACACTTTGAACTTTACTCACGTCCACGGAGGGTGTGTGGAATCATTGTTGTGGACACCCTATAGACCGCCGCATCGTGACAACCTTAAAAGGTTCAGCAGTGGCAGGCCGTGCGTTACCCACCTAGGCCTTCAGTGATGTCCAACTTCAATGATTACTTCTCAAAATACCATCAATGATGTCACCACATGACCATTGCTGGAGAAATACTATACAAGAACACATTTATGCACTACTGGCGCATTTAAAAATCAATAAACCCGCATCAGCAATTAAAACATATCTTATGTGGTACTGTCAAAATTAAAATAGCAAAAAACATTAAACGTCCATCCATCCATCCATCGTCTTCCGCTTATCCGAGGTCGGTCGCGGGGGCAGCAGCCTAAGCAGAGAAACCCAGACTTCTCTCTCCCCAGCCACTTCGTCCAGCTCTTCCCGGGGGATCCCGAGGCGTTCCCAGGCCAGCCGGGAGACATAGTCTTCCCAACATGTCCTGGGTCTTCCCCGTCGCCTCCTACCGGTCGGACGTGCCCTAAACACCTCCCTTGGGAGGCGTTCGGGTGGCATCCTGACCAGATGCCCGAACCACCTCATCTGGCTCCTCTCTATGTGGAGGAGCAGCGGCTTTACTTTGAGTTCCTCCCGGATGACAGAGCTTCTCACCCTATCTCTAAGGGAGAGACCCGCCACCCGGCGGAGGAAACTCATTTGGGCCGCTTGTACCCGTGATCTTGTCCTTTCGGTCATAACCCAAAGCTCATGACCATAGGTGAGGATGGGAACGTAGATCGACCGGTAAATCGAGAGCTTTGCCTTCCGGCTCAGCTCCTTCTTCACCCCAACGGCTCGATACAGCGTCCGCATTACTGAATACGCCGCACCGATCCGACTGTCGATCTCACGACCCACTCTTCCTCCACTCGTGAACAAGACTCCGAGGTACTTGAACTCCTCCACTAGGGGCAAGATCTCCTCCCCAACCCGGAGATGGCACTCCACCCTTTTCCGGGCGAGAACCATGGACTCGGACTTGGAGGTGCTGATTCTCATCCCAGTCGCTTCACACTCAGCTGCAAACCGATCCAGTGAGAGCTGAAGATCCTGGCCAGATGAAGCCATCAGGACCACATCATCTGCAAACAGCAGAGACCTAATCCTGCAGCCACCAAACCGGATCCCCTCAACGCCTTGACTGCGCCTAGAAATTGTCCATAAAAGTTATGAACAGAATCGGTGACAAAAACATTAAATGTGAAAAAATGTAATATTTGAACTCACAATTGATTGCACCCATTCAACGCCGTATAAGCCAGTGGTACACCTCGTCGACGGCTTATTCGAGGGGAAATGGCGAACAATTCCCCATTTCATCGCCAGAACAGCTGAGCTAGCTTCCGGGGTTGGCCGACATCATCTCACAAAATATAGTTTCTCTTTAAATATCCTCCTTGAAAATGGCCTTGCAAATATATATCTGCCACCTAATCAACGTTTTGTTCTCTTTCTTGTGGGACAACACTTCCTGCTAAGTTGCAACTTGTGATTGGATACTTACTTTGGAATGACAAGTGAGCATCCAATCGCAGTCTCGTTAACATCAGGCTACCTAGATAGTAGGGGTGTGGGAAAAAATCGATTCAAATTCAAATCGCGATTTTCACGTTGTGCGATTCAGTATCGATTCTCATTTTTCAAAAATCGTTTTTTTTTTTTTTTAATTTTTGTATTATTTTTTATTTACCGGTATTTATTCATTTATTTTTTAATTTATTTTCTTTCTTTAGTTTATTTCGAACATGAACACACTTACATCATAATACATCACACAATTTCATATCATTTCATTTTACATCATGCCTGAAAAGGAGTAGGGAGAAGCAAAGCTTATTTAATCCTACCCCTTTCCCACTTCAGAGCGTTTACAAATATATAGAATCATTTACTGACCTTTTTATATAATAAAATAACATCTATGAATTAGTATACAACAGTTTTGTAATATGTAATTAATTAATTCAGTCATTATTAACATACTGAGATGAAGAATATCTTATTTTCAATAAGGTTGAAAGTATTTCTCATAATTCTTCTTCTTTGTACTCTGTAAGCACTATTATTTTGAACAACCTCTCAAACTGGATCATATCAGTACAATGTTGAACTTCTTTACTTAATCCATTCCATAATTTAATTCCACATAGTGATATGCTAAAAGTTCTAAGTGTTGTACGTGCATATAAATGTTTTAGATTATTTTTTCCTCTAAGGTTATATTTCTCCTCTTCAGTTGAGAAGAATTGTTGTACATTCTTTGGTAGCAGGTTATAGTTTGCTTTGTACATCATTTTAGCTGTTTGCAATTTTACCAAATCACCGAACTTTAATATTTTTGACTCAATAAATAAAGGGTTTGTATGTTCTCTGTATCCAACATTATGTATTATTCTAACTGATCTTTTTTGTAACACGGTTAGCGAATGTAGCGCACATTTGTAGTTATTTCCCCATATTTCTGCACAATAACTCAGATATGGTAACACCAGCGAGCAGTAGAGAATATGTAGTGATTTTTGGTCCAGGACATATTTTGCTTTATTCATTATTGAAATGTTTTTTGCCACCTTATGTTGTATGTTTTGTATATGAGATTTCCAGTTCATTTGATCATCTATTAATACTCCCAAAAATCTAGTTTCTTTTACCCTTTCTATGTCTACTCCGTCTATTTGTATTTGTGTATGATGCTCTTTTCTACTATTACCAAATAGCATTATTTTAGTTTTACTGAGATTCAAAGATAGTCTGTTTTTGTCAAACCATCTTTTTAATTTGTTCATTTCTTCTGTTATTATTTGTATTATCTTCTGTGTGCTCTCTCCTGAACAGAAAGCAGTTGTGTCGTCCGCAAATAAAACCAACTTTAAGTCCTTCGTAACCTTACAAATGTCGTTTATATAAAGATCGAACAATCTTGGTCCCAGTATTGATCCCTGGGGTACACCACAGGATATATCTAGCCGTGTTGACATATTTTCACCCATCTTCACATATTGCTTCCTGTTGGTTAAATAACTTCTTACCCAATTCAATACCAAACCTCTGATGCCATATCGTTCTAATTTTCGTATTAAAATATCATGATTAATTGTGTCAAATGCTTTTGTTAAGTCCATGAATACTGCGGCCGCACATTCTTTACCATCTATTGCATTGGTAATTTCCTCTGTTATTTTGGTTAATGCTATTGATGTTGAGATATTTGCTCGGAATCCATATTGGTTCTCCACAAGCGTCCCACTTTTGTTAATAAATAAATCTAATCGACTATTGAATAATTTTTCCATGATTTTGGAGAATTGTGGAAGTAATGAAACTGGTCTGTAGTTAGTAAACTGGTGTACGTCTCCATTCTTATAAATTGGTACGACTTTTGCAATTTTCATTATGTCAGGGAATTTGCCGGTTAAAAATGATACATTAGTGATATATGTCAGAGGTTCTGAAATGTCTTGTATAACCTTTTTTATCGTTACCATATCTATTCCATGACAGTCGGTTGAGGTCTTGGATTTACAATTTTTTACAATTTTGATTATTTCTTCTTTTGTTACGCTTTTAAGAAACATGGAATTGGGATTTCTGTCTATGAGCTCACTCAAGGCCTCAACTGTCCCATCATCTGCATTTGGAATTATTTGATCCAGATTTTTTCCGATATTAACAAAATAATCATTGAAACGTTCAGCTATTTGGTTCATATTGTCATTTTTTGTATTTCCATCTAGAAAGTACTGGGGGTAATCTTTCTTAGCACCATTTTTAATGATGCTATTTAGGATGCCCCATGTTGCTCTCATGTTGTTTTTGTTCTTGTTTAATAATTGACTGTAGTAGTTTCATTTTTTTAAATTAATCAATCCAACAAAACAATACACAGCAATACCATAACAATGCAATCCAATTCCAAAACCAAACCCGACCCAGCAACACTCACAACTGCAATAAACAGAGCAATTGAGAGGAGACACAAACACGACACAGAACAAACCAAAAGTAGTGAAACAAAAATGAATATTAGCAACAACAGTATCAATATTAGTTACAATTTCAACATAGCAGTGATTACAGATCCCTCATTGACATTATCATTAGATATTTATAAAAAATAAATAAATAAATAAAATAAAAAAGAACAATAGTGTCACAGTGGCTTACACCTGCATCGCATCTCATAAGCTTGACAACACACTGTGTCCAATATTTTCACAAAGATAAAATAAGTCATATTTTGGTTCATTTAATAGTTAAAACAAATTTGCATTATTGCAATCAGTTGATAAAACATTGTCCTTTACAATTATAAAAACTTTAAAAAAAAATCTACTACTCTGCTTGCATGTCAGCAGACTGGGGTAGATCCTGCTGAAATCCTATGTATTGAATGAATAGAGAATCGTTTTGAATCGGGGAAAAAAAATCGTTTTTGAATCGAAAATCGTGTTGAGTTGAAAAAAAAAATCGATTTTGAATCGAATCATGACCCCAAGAATCGATATTGAATCGAATCGTGGGACACCCAAAGATTAGCAGCCCTACTAGATAGGCTACTGTCAACAACTTGTGATCTGATTGGCTATCGCAACTGTCTATCAACTCTATGTGTTCTCAAATTCATCCGCTAACAGTCCCGGTGAGTATCCAATCACAGGACACGTAAATGTCACTTTCAACATGAGGCCAGCTAAAAAGGCCTTACTGACAACAACTCGTGATCTGATTGGCCATTGCAATTATCTATCAACTGTATGTGCCCGTTCACTTAAAGTGCACAGACGCCCGCATTGTTGATTCTGAAAGCCCCGGGCAGATTTCGTACAGCACGGCAACATAAGCTGGCTGAATTCTGATTGGATACAGGGGAGAAGACTTCTCCCTTCACAATTATTATTTTTGTATATTCCAGAAAACAAACGTCCTCTACTCGCGGCCACCAGTTTAATAGACCAATTGATGAAAAAGAGAGGACCTAAAACGGAACCTTGAGGAACACCACTAGTATAACTACAGTTGAGTGATTGACCACTGACTGAACCTGAAGTAAACAAGTTACAGCAACATATTAGTTAAATAAATCACATTACAAAAAAAAAAAGTTTCCTGCCAAAAAGCAGAGGACTTAAAGGGCTGCCTTGAGGAACACCTCCGTTAAGTAAATCACAAGTTTGGACCCCAGTGTTTTATGTTCGTGAAGTGTATTAATTAACTCATATTATGTTTTGCATATGGTGAATGTTTATATTCATCTAGTACAGGGGTCGGCAACCCAAAATGTTGAAAGAGCCATGTTGGACCAAAAATAAATAAATAAAAAATCCTTCAAGCGCTGTCTATAACGACATGTCACACAAACAACTATCAAACATGCAGCCGATATTACATACAGATAATGTGTCATGAGACTTGCAAATATAAATTAAATACACCGAGGACATAAGGAAATGAAATTAGCTCAAATATAGCTACAAACGAGTCATAATGATGCAATATGTACATACAGCTAGCCTAAATAGCATGTTAGCATTGATTAGCTTGCAGTCATGCAGTGACCAAACATGCCTGAATAGCACTCCACACAAGTCAATAACATCAACAAAGTTTACTTTTGTGCATTCACGCACAGCATGAAACATTTGTTAGACAAAATGAGACAAAGAAGGAGTGGCATAAAACACATCTTACTGTGGCAGCGTCAGAGAAAGTTGTTCATGTAAAACAAACTACGGTGCGTTCAAGGACCGCCGAAATTAGTAGGACAAAACAGCGCTCACCAAATCCTCTCATCAGTGAAGCATGTTTAATATAAACTTAAGTGGGATTTCTAACAATTAGGAAGGTTTGTGTCATGTTTGCTCTCTTATAGGAACAATATTCAAACAAAATTTTTATTTTTTCCACCATCTTTTCCATCTATCCATCCATCCATCCATTTTCTACCGCTTATCGGGCGGAAGGCGGCGTACACCCTGGACAAGTCGCCACCTCATCGCAGACCATCTTTTCCATTTTCATAATTTTTTTTAAAAAGCTCCAGAGAGCCACTAGGGTGCCGACCCCCTATCTAGGAAAAAGTGAACCACCAAGTTTAAGTAAATAGTGGCACTTCAGTTTGGGCACATATTAACCTTTAGTACTGACATTTGTGTGTGGATTGGATTAGTTCTCGCGGAAGAAAAGGCAATAAAATTGGACCTTGGTATGCAAAGGTGATGGTCCTATCCGTGAGAAGAGACTACATGTGGAGCCTAATGACAGCATCTAAGATACGACTGGCATCTGTTGTCTTTCCAGTCACTTACACACAAACATCCCCTTTATGGCCAGGATGCGCTCTCCTGACTTAGCACACACACACACACACACACACACACACACACACACACACACACACACACACACACACACACACACACACACACACACACACACAGACAGGAGATAGGAATATAAAACTGACTGTTTGGCTTCTCCAAGTTAGAAGTGCCTCATTTTTGACCTGACCTCCTCCAGGAACTGCAGTACTGCATTAAGATGCTCGCTTAGAATATGTCATCCCTCTGTCCGGACGAGGATGACAAGACCAGAAATAAACATCATTTGCTATCAAGGTTAAAATGTCAATGCAAGGATCTGCCAATGTCTTTACTGTGGCCTTTCTAACTGGCACTCATCGAGGGCGGACGCTCCCCTTTCCTCTCCTGCTTGCTTCTTTGTCTTGTCTTAACTTTCTTGTTGCTTCTTTTTGCACTGCTCTCCAAATCTACACATTGGAACTATTTAACTGGCCTCAACGAAATTGACAAGCTCTTGGGTTTGGGGGAACGTGCTCGTCGTGACGGAGCGGTTGTTGCTGGACACACGACGGACTCTTGGGAGAAGAAGGAGTGCCGCGTGCCTGGCGACCCTTTCAGTGGAGGACGTGAAGATATCCACTTATTGGGAATTATGACAAAGGGACATCTGCTGATTGGAGTAAGCGTTGCTCTGGTTTGTCAACAAATTGGAAGTTGCTGGCAGTCTTCAAAGTACCCCAAAGCTGCCACAAATGATTGGAGGATGCGGGAAGAACTGTGGACACTTTGTGATTTGGATCACATCGGACTGTCTGCTCCGCGGGATGAATGAATTTGAGGACCAGTCATAGACAATTTAGAGTGAAAAGCAAATTTTATTTCCACTCGCATACAACACATTCTAACTTGGATTGTTTCCCTGGCTTCGAGACTCTCCCGAAGGACAGTGTGGCGAATACACAACAAACTCCCTTCCTGTCTCTCATGGACACATACCTGTTGTTGTTGACTTTGGACTAGCGACTGCACAACATCAAGGCCGCGGAACAGAGACACACGCGGCAGGCTTACACACACTCATGCATCCACAAAAATATACGCCACCCCCCATCCAACGCCCTTGACGCGAATCCCTTAGGGGTGATGGACGGATGGGCAGCGCCTGAAGAGCTGCAGCCTGCCACCGTAGCCCCCACTCCCTCCCCTCTGTTGCTACTCTTGAGATGTTGATACATCAATCAATCAATCAATCAATGTTTATTTATATAGCCCTAAATCACAAGTGTCTCAAAGGGCTGCACAAGCCACAACGACATCCTCGGTACAAAGCCCACATAAGGGCAAGGAAAAACTCACCCCAGTGGGACGTCGATGTGAATGACTATGAGAAACCTTGGAGAGGACCGCATATGTGGGTAACCCCCCCCCTCTAGGGGAGACCGAATGCAATGGATGTCGAGTGGGTCTGACATAATATTGTGAGAGTCCAGTCCATAGTGGATCCAACATAATAGTAAGAGTCCAGTCCATAGTGGGGCCAGCAGGACACCATCCCGAGCGGAGACGGGTCAGCAGCGCAGAGATGTTCCCAGCCGATGCACAGACGAGCGGTCCACCCCGGGTCCCGACTCTGGACAGCTAGCACTTCATCCATGGCCACCGGACCTGTGCCGCCACCCCTCCACAAGGAAGAGGGGAGCAGAGGAGAAAAGAAAAGAAACGGCAGATCAACTGGTCTAAAAAGGGGGTCTATTTAAAGGCTAGAGTATACAAATGAGTTTTAAGATGGGACTTAAATGCTTCTACTGAGGTAGCATCTCTAATTGTTACCGAGAGGGCATTCCATAGTACTGGAGCCCGAATAGAAAACGCTCTATAGCCCGCAGACTTTTTTTGGGCTCTGGGAATTACTAATAAGCCGGAGTTCTTTGAACGCAGATTTCTTGCTTATATGTTTTCTATATGTGCTTTGCTATGGAAGTTTTTTTCCCACTCCAGACTGGGCCCCCTGAGGAGCGTTTACCCTTTTCCCCATTTTTACGGGGCGCCTCGTGGCGACCCATCAGCGTTCCGGTTCTGTCATCCTGTACACTGTTTGTTTGTCTAATCTTGAACGGGTTTGTGCTGAAAACAAAGTATTGTTGTACTTGTGCAATGACAATAAAGACCTACCTCTCTACCTACCAAGTTCCTCTATACAACAGGAGCATTCAAATGTTTTTCAGAACAGAAACAAAAATGTTTGTCTAACAAGTTTTGGGCTGGTATGATATCATTCCCGTGCTGCATTTGGCCCAAGGGTCGCCAGTTGAATAGCCCTGCTTTTGAGGATGACAGGGAGTGAGGGTTACCGGTACTAACGTACACATGGCCTAGGCACAATGGCTGGCTTCCATTACATAAATATCTTACGTATTTCCGTTTATGGTATACTATATACTGTATATAGTTCAGTCAGTAAGATGTACCTTTAATAATTTGTCATATTTTGTTGGCAGAATGAAAAGTTCTTCAGTTATGGAACATAACATCATTATTAAAAGTGTTCAGGAGCAGAATGGAGTGATAATTCTAAGTGGCATTGGGCCACCTTTGACCAGGCCCTACCGGTTTGTTAGTTGCCACGGTGACATAACAGGAGGGTGAGGAGCTGGCATGTGTTTGCTTTCCAGCGTGATTGGATTCAGTTGGAGGGTGGACAAAAAAACAAAAAAAAAAGAAGATACATATTATCAAATAAAGGCCTGATGTGGATCCAGTGAGCACTCACCCGGTCCAAATGGCAACACATGCAGTGTTTTTCTTGGTGTCTGCAGGTTGGATGAGTCACTCTCTCTTTATTAACACTGTACTCTTTGACAGACACCTACTTTGTTTTAAGGACGCTTTGTGGTTGCTTCACTCATTCTTGACTCTGCGGTGTCACTCAGTTTTTTTAAGCTTTCACGGCGTATGCGAGGCGAAAGAATCACACAACACTGAAAAAGGACAATGTCATTTTTGATCTTTGTTTACAAACCCCGTTTCCATATGAGTTGGGAAATTGTGTTAGATGTAAATATAAACGGAATACAATGATTTGCAAATCCCTTTCAACCCATATTCAGTTGAATATGCTACAAAGACTTCATATTTGATGTTCAAACTGATAAACATTTTTTTTTGTGCAAATAATCATTAAAGGGGAACATTATCACAATTTCAGAAGGGTTAAAACCATTAAAAATTAGTTCCTAGTGGCTTATTATATTTTTCAAAGTTTTTTTCAAAATTTTACCCATCACGCAATATCCCTAAAAAAAAGCTTCAAAGTGCCTGATTTTAACCATCGTTATATACACCCGTCCAAAGTGATGCCAATACAAACAAACATGGCGGAAAGAACAGCAAGGTATAGCGACATTAGCTCGGATTCAGACTCGGATTTCAGCGGCTTAAGCGATTCAACAGATTACGCATGTATTGAAACGGATGGTTGTAGTGTGGAGGCAGGTAGCGAAAACGAAATTGAAGAAGAAACTGAAGCTATTGAGCCATATCGGTTTCAACCGTATGCAAGCAAAACCGACGAAAAACGACACGACAGCCAGCGACACGGGAGAAAGCGAGGACGAATTCAGCGATCGCCTTCTAACCAACGATTGGTATGTGTTTGTTTGGCATTAAAGGAAACTAACAACTATGAACTAGGTTTACAGCATATGGAATACATTTGGCAACAACATGCACTTTGAGAGTGCAGACAGCCCATTTCAGGCGCGCTAAGAACATATATTTTTCCACGATTTCAGCACTCAGGTTAACCATACCTAAATAGACACAAAATACTGCATTACACAAGACTACCCGAATGTACTCCAATGATTGAAAAAAATAAACGTTTTTAAGCTAAATTATTGGTAAACACAGTTTATGTATAATAATTTACGTAAAACCGCGAGTAATGAATAAAGTTTTCATCAATTAATATATTCTGTAGACATACCCTCATCCCCTCTCTTTTCCTGAAAGCTGATCTGTCCAGTTTTGGAGTTGATTTCAGCATCTGCTTTGAGTGTCGCAGGATATCCACACATTCTTGCCATCTCTGTCGTAGCATAGCTTTCGTCGGTAAAGTGTGCGGAACTAACGACTGACCATTTCGTCGGCTTTCCCCACAGCCTCGTATTTTGAACAAATTTCGTCCAATTTCTTGCCACTTTTGCATCTTTGGGCCACTGGTGCAACTTGAATCCGTCCCTGTTCGTGTTGTTACACCCTCCGACAACACACCGACGAAAGTGAGAAAATGGCGGATTGCTTCCCGATGTGACGTCACAACGTGACGTCATCGCTCCGAGAGCGAATAATAGAAAGGCGTTTAATTCGCCAAAATTCACCCATTTAGAGTTCGGAAATCGGTTAAAAAAATAAATGGTCTTTTTTCTGCAACATCAAGGTATATATTGACGCTTACATAGGTCTGGTGATAATGTTCCCCTTTAACTTTAGAATTTGATGCCAGCAACACGTGGCAAAGAAGTTGGGAAAGGTGGCAATAAATACTAATAAAGTTGAGGGAACAGGTGGGTGCCATGATTGAGTATAAAAACAGCTTCCCAAAAAATTCTCAGTCTTTCACAAGAAAGAATGGGGGGAGGTACACCCCTTTGTCCACAACTGCGTGAGCAAATAGTCAAACAGTTTAAGAACAACGTTTCTCAAAGTGTAATTGCAAGAAATTTAGGGATTTCAACATCTACGGTCCGTAATATCATCAAAAGGTTCAGAGAATCTGGAGAAATCACTCCACGTAAGTGGCATGGCCGGAAACCAACATTGAATGATTGTGACCTTCGATCCCTCAGACGGCACTGTATCAAAAACCGACATCAATCTCTAAAGGATATCACCACATGGGCTCAGGAACATTTCAGAAAACCCCTGTCACTAAATACAGTTTGTTGCTACATCTGTAAGTGCAAGTTAAAACTCTACTATGCAAAGCGAAAGCCATTTATCAACAACATCCAGAAACGCCGCCGGCTTCTCTGGGCCTGAGATCATCTAAGATGGACTCATGCAAAGTGGAAAAGTGTTCTGTGGTCTGACGAGTCCAAATTTCAAATTGTTTTTGGAAATATTCGACATCGTGTCATCCAGACCAAAGGGGAAGCGAACCATCCAGACTGTTATCGACGCAAAGTTCAAAAGCCAGCATCTGTGATGGTATGGGGGTGTATTCGTGCCCAAGGCATGGGTAACTTACATGGGTAACTCATCTGTGAAAGCACCATTAATGCTGAAAGGTACATACAGGTTTTGGAACAACATATGCTGCCATCTAAGCGCCGTCTTTTTCATGGACGCCCCTGCTTATTTCAGCAAGACAATGCCAAGCCACATTCAGCACGTGTTACAACAGCGTGGCTTCGTAAAAAAAGAGTGCGGGTACTTTCCTGGCCCGCCTGCAGTCCAGACCTGTCTCCCATCGAAAATGTGTGGCGAATTATGAAGCGTAAAATACGACAGCGGAGACCCCGGACTGTTGAATGACTGAAGCTCTACATAAAACAAGAATGGGAAAGAATTCCACGTTTCCTCAGTTCCCAATCGTTTATTGAGTGTTAAAAGAAAAGGTGATGTAACACAGTGGTGAACATGCCCTTTCCAAATTCTAAGTTAATTATTATTTGCAAAAAAAAAAAAATTAAGTTTATGAGTTTGAACATCAAATATCTTGTCTTTGTAGTGCATTCAATTGAATATGGGTTGAAAAGGATTTGCAAATCATTGTATTCCGTTTATATTTACATCCAACACAATTTCCCAACTCATATGGAAACGGGGTTTGTACTTTTTTCCACTTATCAGGCACAGGTTGTGGGGGCACAAGTCTTAATCAGGAAGCCCGGACTTCCTGATTTTCGGCCGCCTCTTCCAGTTCTACCAGAAGGACACCAAGTCGGCGTTACCAGGTCAGCCGCAGGACATAATCGCTCGAGCATGTCTTAGGTCTACCCTGGAATCTCATCATGGCTGGGTATGGCCGGGACATCTTACCAAGGAGGCATCCAAACTAGATACCCAACTTCACGATTTTAGGAACAGTGGCCACACTCTAAGCTCATCTCGGGTGACTAAGTGGCTTCGGTGATAAGCTGAAGGGATGCGATCAAATAAGCTCTGCTTCTTCCTACTACTTTTCGAACATGCTGAATTGTGTAGTGAACTGAAAACCAACCAACTCCGAAGCAGACTGAGACCTGTCTCTTCGGTGGTCTCTGTGTGGTTGTTTAGTGCACGCCAGGGTTTGGATGATCACATTCACACTTGACCAAAAAAAGTGTTTGTTGAAACATGGCAAGTGTTAGCTCACCTTAAAATAACGTAGTTTACATTTTGGGAAGCAAGGGGAACGTTTTTGTGTCGAACCTGTGCCATTCTTGGAAATATCTAAAAGTATTCTGATGATCAGCTTTAATCATCAGTTTCTAAAACCTCATTTTTTCAGCGTCAGCAGCGTTCTAGTTTGATCTCCAGTCAGGAATTCAACTGAGAGAGTTCTCTGTAGAGTTCACATCGGAAGCACATGTTCACATCTCTTCAACACACACACACACACACACACACACGTATGTATCCACTCTACAACTGCAATCTTTGATATTCCTTAAAAATTCATAGCCTCCAGTGCATACTTGTACTGAAGAACACTTCAGTTCCTCTCGCAGTTTCTTTCTTTTGATGACTGCATCTGGCTCGCAGATAAATCCTAGGGCCTTAAAACATTCGTATGCATTTTAATCCATCCATCCAGTCTCAACCGTTTGAGTTCAGGCCAGGGTTTGGCTCCAGCTTACCTGCAAGGCCAATCACATGTTGTGTGGTGTTTTAACCAAATATTCAGCTCGATAGTTTTTGTGGACAAAACCCGAAAAACAAAAACGATGACGAGAAATGTACATTTCAGAACAAATGGACAGAGGAGTTTGCCTTTGTGGAGAGAGCAGGTTATATAGTGTGTCTAATATGCAATGATAACATTTCCTCAATGACACGGTCAAATGTGAAACAGCACCTAGACACATCATGGTTACAAAACCCAAAACCAGTGAAGTTGGCACGTTGTGTAAATCGTAAATAAAAACAAAATACAATGATTTGCAAATCCTTTTTAACTTATATTCAATTGAATAGACTGCAAAGACAAGATATTTAATGTTCGAAATGGAAAACGTTATTTTTTGCAAATATTAGCCCATTTGGAATTTGATGCCTGGAACATGTTTCAAAAAGAGCTGGCACAAGTGACAAAAAACTCTGAGAAAGTTGAGGAATGCTCATCAAACACTTATTTGGAACATCCCACAGCAGGCTAATTGGGAACAGGTGGGTGCCATGATTGGGTGTAAAAGCAACTTCCACGAAATGCTCAGTCATTCACAAACAAGGACGGGGCGAGGGTCACCACTTTGTGAACAAATGCGTGAGAAAATGGTCGAACAGTTTAAGAACAACATTTTTCAACCAGCTATTGCAAGGTATTTAGGGAATTCACCAGCTAAGGTCTGTAATATCATCAAAAGGTTCAGAGAATCTGGAGAAATCACTGCATTAAGTGATGATATTACGGACCTTCGATCCCTCAGGCGGTACTGCATCAAAAAGCGACATCAGTGTGTAAAGGATATCACCACATGGGTTCAGGAACACTTCAGAAAACCACTGTCAGTAACTACAGTTCGTCGCTACATCTGTAAGTGCAAGATAAAACTCTACTATGCAAAGCCAAAGTCATTTATCAACAACACCCAGAAACGCTACCGGCTTCGCTGGGCCCGAGCTCATCTGAGATGGACTGATGCAAAGTGGAAAAGTGTTCTGTGGTCTGACGAGTCCACATTTCAAAATGTTTTTGGAATCCTTGGACGTTGTGTCCTCCGGACCAAAGTCGAAATGAACCTTCCGGATTGTTATAGGCGCTAAGTTCAAAAGCCAGCATCTGTGATGGTATGGGGTGTATTAGTGTATTTGTTTTGCAAAATTGCTGTTCGTGATGTGGCGAGAGCAGAAGAGCTTTGACCCTAAGTTAGCGGTTTAGATCCCCAGAAAACAGGGCGGTGTGGCTCGGATGGTAGAACAGCCGTGCTAGCAACTTGAGGGTTACAGGTTCATATCCAGCTTCCGCCGTCCTGGTCACGGCCGTTATGTCCTTGGGCAAGACACTTCACACACTTTGCTCCCAGTGCCACCTACACTGGTGTATGAATGTATGAGGCAGGACTCCTGTCATGATCTGGCAGCTCTGCTCCCACTTATCTTCTTTTTGTTGCAGTGCCTGGTTTCTGGGTCACGGGGCGTAGCCAACTGCACGCAAACCTGATACTCATTTCGTCCGGACGACTTAAGCTCTCCAGTCCCTTCACTCCGCACCAGTAGAGTCCCTGTACATCTTCTTGTTCACTGTGGCACAGTCCCGGCGTTGCCATGTAGTGTTTATTGTTACTTCTCCACACCTACTGTGTGCGATTTCTGTTCCTCACACCTTAAGTGAGCATCCTTCGTTATTTTTTTTCTCACTCCTTTTTGAGTGCTCTTTTTGTTATCACTAGGCTAAGATAGCTTCTGATGAAGCCGCTGTCTTGGCCATGGCAGTTAATAAGACCTCTCCTGCTGTGCACACGAAATAATGAAGGTTTTTGATCACCCCCTAAAAGACAAAGAAGCAGGCAGCCGCTTGTTAGAGTTTAAACAAGGCAAGCTATCTGTAGCTACATACCCCATTGACTTTGGTATCCTTGTAGCAGAGAGCAGATTCTGTGACGGTGGCTTCATGCAGCATTTTTCGCAAGGGATTAAATCATGGCATTAAGAACAAACTTGCTACCTGTGACAAAACTGCCACCCTTGACACACTGACTGAATTAGCCATTTGTCAAGTCAGAATTTGTGAGTGCGATAGAGAAGACGCTAAGGAGGTTGGCCGATATCGTCCCTCTTTGCCTAATGGATTAATGTTGATAGTAGCACAAATAGACCCTGTAATAACCACCACTCTTCTGCCAAACGACGCGGTGTCAATGCAGCTCGGAAGACAAGTCACACTTGCCAACCCTCACGATTTTTCCGGGAGACTCCCGAATTTCAGTGCCCCTCCCGAAAATCTCCCGGGGCAACCATTCTCCCGAATTTCTCCCGATTTTCACCCGGACAACAATATTAAGGGCGTGCCATGATGGCACTGCCTTTAGCGTCCTCTTCTTCACCATACAAACGGCGTGCCGGCACAGTCACATGTTGTGTGCGCCTTCTGCATGCACACGAAAGTGACTGCAAGACATACTTGATCAAAAGCCAGACAGGTCACACTGAGGTTGGCCGTATAAACAACTTTAACACTGTTACAAATATGCGCCACACTGTGAACCCACACCAAACAAGAATGACAAACACATTTCGGGAGAACATCTGCACCGTAACACAACATAAACACAACAGAACAAATACCCAGAATCCCTTGCATCCCTAACTTTTCCGGGCTACAATATATACCCCCGCTACCACCAAACCCGCACCACCACACCTCAACCCCCAATCTCCCGAATTCGAAGATCTCAAGGTTGGCAAGTATGGGACAAGTCACTGTGCTGAGCGAGCTCGTCGCCAAAGATTACACTTCTGTCGCTACCGTGGTAGCCCGGACCATCATATCTCCCGCTCCTCAAGCTTCCTTTTCTCCTTTGGGGAACAACAAACAGCCTAATTTTAATTGATTGTGTGAGTACACGCAAGTTCCTAGCCCTGTAAAAAAACTTGAACTTTCAGAGACTTTGTCAGTGTCAAGATTATTGTTATTGACTCAGGGGCAGACGATTGCTTCATGGACTCAGACTTTGGAGACTTGCATAAGATTACTAAAATTAAGCTGTGTTCCCCTTTAGACGGCTTCTTCTTTTCGTGTCTTTGAAGCATGTGGTTATATGACAGTTTCCCATTTCTTTACACAGTCTTTTGCATTGTTGTTGAACTCTGCGAGATCTTTTAAGCTGCACTGGTTGAGTAGCAGAGGACAGACAAGGCAGTGCTGCATCGTGTGGTCCTCCTCTCCGCATTCGCAGGTGGTTGGGCCGGTTTTGTAGCCCCATCTGGCCATAGCAGCTTTTGATCGCCCTGTTCCTGTTCTCAGGCGGTTTAGTGTCTTCCACTGGACCCATGGTGTTTCTGACCCGGGGGGCAGATCTTCAAAAGGGGGGATTCCCATGTCAATAGGAGGGGGGTCTTTCTCTAATCTTTGTGTCCATAGCTGGAGTCTGGTTTCTTCCCGAGATGTTGTTAGGGGCTGGACATTGCTGAGGAAGCTTCTCCTTGACTTCAGACGTTGGGCTGAGGGTTTACGTCCATAGAGGAGGTGGTGTTAATCACTGGTAGCTTTTGTGAACTCTACTCGGCTGGCAACTTCCCGTCTCACGTCTGCAGGGGCGATACCAGCGAGGAGATGTAGGATGTTCAGGTTGGTAGGCTTCAAGCAACCAGTGATCAAGCGGCAGGTGTTGTTCAGTGCTGGGTCGAGTTTCTTGGCATGGGTAGACGGCTGTTTACTGGCGAAGGTGATGCACCAAACTGAGACGTTAGCTTTACAGTTATCAGGTAATCACCATAAAGCGGTATGCTTCTTTATCCTTCCATGTCAGTCTACACCCATCGAATTAAGTCTTCCATGGCTGCAACTGCATAATCCTAGTACTGATTGAGATAAGACCATCATTAATCTGTCGGTGGTACCTGCCGAATATCACAACTTCAAACAAGTAATCAGTAAAATTGAGCTCAGTCCCTTCCCCACAGCATCCTTATGACTGCTCCATTAAACTCCTCCCAGGGGCAGCGTTACCTGGGGATACACTCTATAATGTGTCAGGGCAGAACAGCCCGGGTCTCATTCGCACCTTTTCCTCTCCATTGGGACCCGTTTTCTTTCTTCCGTTGAGAAGAAATAAAAGTATTCGCAGCTCTGTACTGACTATCGTGGTTGAAACGACATAACAGTCAAGAATAGCTATCCTTTGCTACTTATGGCATTTACTTATTTATCTTCTGCTGCTATTTTCACTAAATTAGACTTACGAGAAGATGAGTGGAAGACCGCTATCAACACCCCTGTGGGGCATTTTGAATATTTAGTTATGCCATTTGGCCTCACTAATGCACCCAAAAATGTAATGAACAATGTCCTCAGTCACATGATCTATCAATGTTGCTTTGTGTACCTTAAACACATTCTTATCTTTTCCAGAAATCTCCACCACGTCCGTCTCATCTGACAACGGTTAATAGGGAATCGGCTATATGTCAAAGCTGAAAAGTGCGAATTTCACTCCCATCGTTGTCGTTTCTGGGATTCATTGTGAAAAAGAGCCATCTCAAACCTAGTCCTACCAAAATCCAGGTAACGGTCGAGTGGCCATCTCCTACATCAAGGAAGCACTTGCAAAGGTTCTTGGGTTTTGCTAACTTCTGTAGGTGATTTATCTGCAACTTTAGCAGCAAAGCTGAACCCTTGACAAGACTTACATCCACTAAGTTATATTTCGGTGGATCTCAGTAGCCGAGGCCACCCTTTGCTCGCTAAAACATTTGTTTACTAAAGCACCAATACTTATGCACGTCAATCCAGCTTTAAACTTTTTTGTTGAGGTTGATGCATCGGATACAGGAGTTGGAGCAGTTCTGTGCCAGCGTTCCCTGGTCTACCAGAGGCTTCATCCTTGTGCCTTCTTCCTGTGTCGCCTCACAACTGCTGAATAGAACTATGATGTGGGGAAGAGAGAACTGCTGGCCATCGTTGTTGCACTTCACGAGTGGAGGCGCTCGTTGGAGGCAACTGCCATGCCATTCCTGGTCGTCACAGATCATAAGAACCTGGCATACGTAAGGACTGGTTGAAGGTTAAATTCCCGCCAAGCATGTTGGTCAATGTTTTTCACACGCTTCAACTTCTCTATCACCGACAGACCAATCCGATCCGCTCTCCAGAGTTTTCGGACCTGAAAGATTAGTAATATCATCGCTTACGTGCAGTGATTTCTCCAGATTCTCTGAACCTTTTGATGATATTACGGACCGTAGATGGTGGAATCCCTAAATTCCTGGCAATAGCTCGTTGAGAAATATTGTTCTTAAAACTGTTCGACAATTTTCTCACGCATTTATTCACAAAATGGTGACCCTCGCCCCATCCTTGTTTGTGAATGACTGAGCATTTCATGGAAGCTGCTTTTATACCCAATCATGGCACCCACCTGTTCCCAATTAGCCTGTTCACTTATTTGACCACAGAACTTTCCTCCAGAAGGTCTTATCTTTGTCCATGTGATGTCAGATGAAACAAAAATTGAGCTGTTTGGCCACAATACCCAGCAATATGTTTGGAAGAAAAAAGGTGAGGCCTATAATCCCAGGAACACCATCCCTACCGTCAAGCATGGTGGTGGTAGTATTATGCTCTGGGCCTGTTTTGCTGCCAATGGAACTGGTGCTTTACAGAGAGTAAATGGTACAATGAAAAAGGAGGATTACCTCCAAATTCTTCAGGACAACCTAAAATCATCAGAGGTTGGGTCTTGGGCGCAGTTGGGTGTTCCAACAGGACAATGACCCCAAACACGCGTCAAAAGTGGTAAAAGAATGGCTAAATCAGGCTAGAATGAAGGTTTTAGAATGGCCTTCCCAAAGTCCTGACTTAAATATGTGGACAATGCTGAAGAAACAAGTCCACGTCAAAAAACCAACACATTTAGCTGAACTGCACCAATTTTGTCAAGAGGAGTGGTCAAAAATTCAACCAGAAGCTTGTGGATGGCTACCAAAAGCGCCTTATTGCAGTGAAACTTGCCAAGGGACATGTGACCAAATATTAACATTGCTGTATGTATTCTTTTGACCCAGCAGATTTGCTCACATTTTCAGTAGACCCATAATAAATTCATAAAAGAACCAAACTTCATGAATGTTTTTTGTGACCAACAAGTATGTGCTCCAATCACTATATCACAAGAAAATAAGAGTTGTAGAAATGATTGGAAACTCAAGACAGCCATGACATTATGTTCTTTACAAGTGTATGTAAACTACAAATGGTGGACTCGAGCATAGTTCTTTGGGTAAACCGCTACCATATGTGGATATATCCTGTAACTAAGGCAAATACAGTTTAGACAAATACGAAGGAATAAAAAACATAGGCTATTAAGTTTTTAACCAGTGCGGTTTTTTTGCATGCCTTTGATTGAGGCAGGTCTCATCAGGTGTTCAGTTCATGAAAACATCAACAAAATATTGTCAATAATTCTGTTGCGTTTCACTTCACTAAGCTCCTGTTTTGAATTGATCACAGTTGTGTGTTTCTATCATTTGTATTGGCTGCAGATGACTGCCATTGCTTTGTTTTCCCTCCATCCATTCACTCGGCCAGCGAATGGAAAAGATGGCTTTGGAAGCAGAAGCCCGGGCGTGGGTTGAAGCAGCGCAGCGCCAAAAAAGCCTCAGTAACTGTCGACAAGCGTGGCTCAGTCTGTCGAAGGGGAGGAGGCGTAACGTAGTGGGGCTGGAGGAGCGAGGAGGGGGTGGGGTTGAGTCAATGAGGCACCAGGGAATTTTGGTCCGAAAGCTCGGCTCCGAAAAGGAGATGACGAGAAAAAAGGAGGTTGGGATGAGTTTGAAAAAACAGCCAGCCGACGTCATTTTCCGACACTTTGAAATGTGTTCATTTGCCACTTTTACACCTTTAGATTGCTTTTGGTAAAAAAAATTAAAAAAAATAAACTACATTTAAATTCTAATACAAGCTTTGGGGTGTAGAACAAAACTTACTTTACCCATCGTTTCCTTTTTTAGAATCAACAGATGTAAATATACCGTATTTTCCGGACCATAAGGCGCACTGGTCTATTTTTGATCGTTTTCATATATAAGGCGCACCGGATTATAAGGCGCATTAAAGAAGTCATATTATTTTTTCTAAATGGAAAACACTTCCTTGTGGTCTACAACATGTAATGGTGGTTCTTTGGTCAAAATGTTGCATAGATTATGTGTGGAGGTTGCCCTTCAGGGGGTTCTTCTGACCACCAAGTACCGACATGAGAGCCCGGGTTTCTGGATGTAATACTGTTTTATTGTCCGTGTTTTCCAACATTCTGCTTTCCAGCACAAAGTCTGTCCCTTTGTCTCTCTCAGTCCGTGCTCTCGCTCTCGCTCGTGCTCTTGCTTTAGCTCCCAACAACCTCTCTCCTCCCAGCTGCTGCTTATACAGAGCGACAGGTGATTAGATAAAAAGGCCCACCTGGGCCATCTACGCACCTGTCCCTTACTTCGAGGCCGGTCCTGGCACACCAAGTCTCGCTGCAGCCCGCAGGCCACGCCCCCTCCACATTATGTTTTACAGATCATCTTCAAGCCGCTTTCTGACAGTCGCCTCAGGATGCGCCGTTTTGTGGGCGGTCTTATTTACGTGGCTCACCTTCGGTAGCGTCTTCTCCCCGTCATCTTTGTTGTAGCGGTGTAGCGTGCAAGGACGGGAGTGGAAGAAGTGTCAAAAGATGGAGCTAACTGTTTTAATGACATTCACACTTTACTTCAATCAATAACGGAGCAGTATCTCCTCATCCGGAAACAACAACAATGCCGGAAATGTGTCCCATGAAAAACCGTCCGATCAGAACTCTAATAACTAAAGTTCCTTGGGTGAATAATGTAAACTCACTACACCGGTATGTTTTAGCGCTTTCATGGCGAGTTTACTGACAGATATAAGTAAGAACTTTACACTACTTTATATTAGAAATGGCAACAGTGGAGGATGAATGTCCCATAACAAGAAGATAGTGAAAAAGGAGAAGTTTATTGACTACGATGTCCTCACAAACTACAAAGGCGGACGCACGTGAATTTTCAGGATTCATGCAGATCCCAAATACAGATCAGCAGGTACCAGAAGGTAAGAAAAGTTGCTTTTACATAATATTGCGAAACAAAACGCCAGATAATATGTCTTACTTTATACACACACCATAATAATACTCCTATGTTTAATGCGCTGCTTGCATTGCAGCAGGCCCATAATTATTTCACTTACACACATACTTGCCAACCTTCCCGATTTTCCCGGGAGACTCCCGAATTTCAGTTCCCCTCCCGAAAATCTCCCGGGGCAACCATTCTCCCGAATTTCTCCCGATTTCCACCCGGACAACAATATTGGGGTTGTGCCTCAAAAGCACTGCCTTCAGCGTCCTCTACAACCTGTCGTCACTCCCGATTTTCCTCCATACAAACAGCGTGCCGGCCCAGTCACATAATGTATGCGGCTTTTAAACACACATAAGCGAATCCAAGGCATACTTGGTCAACAGCCATACAGGTCACACTGAGGGTGGCCGTATAAACAACTTTAACACTGTTAAAAATATGTGCCACACTGTGAACTAGGGATGTCCGATAATGGCTTTTTGCCGATATTAGATATTCCGATACCGATATCAACCGATATATACAGTCGTGGAATTAACACATTATTATGCCTAATTTGGGCAACCAGGTATGGTGAAGATAAGGTACTTAAAAAAAAAAATTAATACAACAAAATAAGATAAATAAATTAAAAACATTTTTTTGAATAAAAAAGAAAGTAAAACAATATAAAAACAGTTACATTGAAACTAGTAATTAATGAAAATGAGTAAAATTAACTGTTAAAGGTTAGTACTATTAGTGGACTAGCAGCACGCACAATCATGTGTGCTTACGGACTGTATCCCTTGCAGACTGTATTGATATATATTGATATATAATGTAGGAACCAGAATATTAATAACAGAAAGAAACAACCCTTTTGTGTGAATGAGTGTGAATGAGTGTAAATGGGGGAGGGAGGTTTTTTGGGTTGGTGCACTAATTGTAAATGTATCTTGTGTTTTTTATGTTGATTTAATAAAAAAAAAACCAAAAAAAACATACCGATATTAAAAAAAACGATACCGATAATTTCCGATAATACATTTTAACGCATTTATCGGCCGATATTATCGGACATCTCTATTGTGAACCCACACCAAACAAGAATGACAAACACATTTCGGGAGAACATCCGCACCGTAACACAACATAAACACAACAGAACAAATACCCAGAAACACTTGCAGCACTAACTCTTCCGGGACGCTACAATATTCCCCCACCCCCCCGCTACCACCAAACCCCGCCCCTCCCAACCTCAACCCCACCATCTCCCGAATCCGGAGGTCTCAAGGTTGGCAAGTATGCTTACCAGTGTTGGGACTAACGCCGTTACTATCGGCGGTAACTACTAATCTAACGCGTTATTTTTTATATTCAGTAACTCCGTTGCCGTTACTACATGATGCGTTACTGCGTTATTTTGCGTTATTTTTTATGTAGTATCGGCTAGAAACTGAGAAGATCTGAGTGTTGCAGCGCTGCTGAAGAGGCGACAAAAAAGAGGCGCGCCGCACGCTGTCTATGTGTACGTGTGTGTGTGTGTGTGTGTGTGTGTGTGAGTGTGTGTGTGTGGGAGGGGGCGTGTCTGTGTCTACTATCAAGACGTCATGGCAAACCCCGAAGCCGAGTTTCTTAAAATGGAGATATTTTCAGTACGTTTCTTTTATCGACCACAAAGAAAAGAACATTTTAGTTGAATGTAAGTTTCAAATATGCTGAAACAGCGACAAAAACAACATGCTTCGACGAAGCTAGTAAAGAGCCACACACTTCACGTCCACCTCCAACAGCGGCTGGATTTTAATGAGGCACTGCACACTGAAGGTACACACACTCTGTCAATTCTCTTATATACTCTTTCATTTTAAACTTTTAGAGTGTTTGATTATCACATCACTCTAAATGTTTAGACTATAAAGTTCACAAACCTAAAGAGGGATACTAGTGGGCCAGGCTAATATTTCCTTTTCTCTAAACTAAGTGGGGAAATGTGTAGAGTGTTCTGGGCTTCAGACATGATTTTATTTCAGAATTCCTTGAGAAAACGCCTGGTTAGGCTTTATGTATGTAGTGTGTGCCTTTCTTGTTTTACAGCTATGTTGTTATTATGCTGTTTGTTACTTATGTATGTTAAGTTGCAGCTATTTAAAATAGTTTTGTCAATTTGTTCTGGTCTGAAACAAATTGGCCCTTTAAAACATATCTTTGTCTTTGTGTGTTGTATGTAGAGCACATTGCTTAGCAGAGTTCAGTGATGCAAATGCATGTCAAGTTGATCAACAGATTGTATTATTCTCCAGTGCAATAACAGTACTAAAATGAAGGCTAAAAGGGCATTAAATGGGGCCTTAAAAAAATAAAAAATATATATATAAGTAACTAAATAGTTACTTTTCACAGTAACGCATTACTTTTTGGTTTAAGTAACTGAGTTAGTAACTGAGTTACTTTTGAAATAAAGTAACTAGTAACTGTAACTAGTTACTGGTTTTCAGTAACTAACCCAACACTGATGCTTACACAGTTGATGCAAGTTCTATTATGCCATGGAACATATTGTTTCTACTTTGTCCTAAGGAAAGAAATGCTTTAAAGTCATGACATATGTTGACTAACTGGAGTTGGACAACAACAACAAACTGCTTTTTAGTCTTCGTCCTTACGAATAAATTGCAGGTTTTATTGCGCCCGACTTAAAAAGAAGCGCACTGGGCATCGACGTCCACACAGCTGCCATTCCTGTGTTTTGCTCCCAGAGACAAATTACAACCGACTACCGAACCTTCAACATCTAAGAATACACTTTTTTTTTTTTGGGGGGGGGGGGGGGGGGCGCGTCTTGTTTTCCATCTGACGGCGAAAGACCTTCCAGCCGCCACCTACACTCGGACAATCTTTTCTAATTTCCTGAAGGATACGAAAGCAGGGTTTTGCCTGAATTTGTAAACATGGAGGCAGGAAGAGTACAAAGCCCCTGACACACTGAACTTGTGAGACACTAAAACACACACGCAGGCGAGCAGTGGCGGCAACCACAGCTTACAAGGAAAAACATATCCAGATGTTCTCCTCATAGGCTCACCAACCCCCCTCCCACATGTGGGCCACATATTACAGAGGCTTACTCTCAAGACTCTTTGACTGACTTATGCAGACACATTTATACACCTACACTTGTCAAAGGTCCTGAGAGCAGGAAAGCACCTCACGCCAGCGTTAAGAATGACTAACCTTCAGTCGACTGGAGACGACGCTGTAAAAAAACAACAACAAAAAAACAGATGGATTAGTGGAAGTGTGTTGCTTTAGGTAATAACAAGACAGTGAAATATGATCCAGGAAGAGCAAAGTGGAACCATTTGTTTTTAAGCAATCCATAAAGTTAAGTGAACTCATGAACTGAATTAGTCCCTCCAGGATTTATCTGATTTTTTTCATTTTTTTTTTTTTTTTTCATTGTCGTGGCCTAAAATGCCCCATTTAACAGAAGTATTTTCAAAAAGTTGTGTCAAAAGTTGCAATATTTTAAATGGGAATTGCACCTTTTTTGAAATGTTGTCTATCATTCACAATCTATATATATATATATTTTTTTTATGCATTCTAACTCATTTAAAAAAACGCTAGCAAAAGTTATCTAACAATGGAGGTAATGGGTTTGGCTCTATCCCGCCTATAAAGCGCTCTAAAAACATCCAAAACATCCATCCATCCATCCATCCATCCATCCATCCATCTTCTTCCGCTTATCCGAGGTCGGGTCGCGGGGGCAGCAGCCTAAGCAGGGAAGCCCAGACTTTCCTCTCCCCAGCCACTTCGTCCAGCTCCTCCCGGGGGATCCCGAGGCGTTCCCAGGCCAGCCGGGAGACATAGTCTTCCCAACGTGTCCTGGGTCTTCCCCGTGGCCTCCTATCGGTTGGACGTGCCCTAAACACCTCCCGAGGGAGGCGTTCGGGTGGCATCCTGACCAGATGCCCGAACCACCTCATCTGGCTCCTCTCGATGTGGAGGAGCAGTGGCTTTACTTTGAGCTCCCCCCGGATGGCAGAGCTTCTCACCCTATCTCTAAGGGAGAGCCCCGCCACCCGGCGGAGGAAACTCATTTCGGCCGCTTGTACCCGTGATCTTGTCCTTTCGGTCATAACCCAAAGCTCATGACCATATGTGAGGATGGGAACGTAGATCGACCGGTAAATTGAGAGCTTTGCCTTCCGGCTCAGCTCCTTCTTCACCACAACGGATCGATACAGCGTCCGCATTACTGAAGATGCCGCACCGATACGCCTGTCGATCTCACGATCCACTTTTCCCCCACTCGTGAACAAGACTCCTAGGTACTTGAACTCCTCCACTTGGGGCAAGGTCTCCTCCCCAACCCGGAGATGGCACTCCACCCTTTTCCGGGCGAGAACCATGGACTCGGACTTGGAGGTGCTGATTCTCATCCCAGTCGCTTCACACTCAGCTGCGAACCGATCCAGTGAGAGCTGAAGATCCTGGCCAGATGAAGCCATCAGGACCACATCATCTGCCAACAGCAGAGACCTAATCCTGCAGCCACCAAACTGGATCCCCTCAACGCCTTGACTGCGCCTAGAAATTCTGTCTAAATCCAAAACATCCATCAAGGTTTTATATATCGTATTTCTCGGACTATAAGGTGCACTTAAAATACTTTTTTCTCCCTTATAACCTAATGTACGGAATGATAATACTGCTCAGTGGCCTAGTGGTTAGAGTGTCCGCCCTAAGATCGGTAAGTCGTGAGTTCAAACCCCGGCCGAGTCGTACCAAAGACTATAAAAATGGGACCCGTCACCTCCCTGCTTGGCACTCAGCATCAAGAGTTGGAATTGGGGGTTGAATCACCAAAAATTATTCCCGGGCGCGGCCAACGCTGCTGCTCACTGCTCCTCTCACCTTCCAAGGGGTGATCAAGGGTGATGGGTCAAATGCAGAGAATAATTTCGCCACACTGAGTGTGTGTGTGTGACAATCATTGGTACTTTACTTTTCATTCTGGTTTTGCTTACCAACCTCAAAGCTATTTTATTTGGTACATGGTGTAATGATAAGTGTGACCAGTCACACATAAGAGATACGTGTAGACTGCAATATGATGGCAATATGACTCAAGTAACACCAACATTTTAAATGTTCCATTGAAAATATAGAACATTACACACAGCGCTCAAAAATCTATCAAAATGTTTTAGTACGACTTTGGTAAGCTATGAAACCGCACCGCTTGATGTGCTTCAACATAGGAGTATCATTATGGTGTGTGTATAAGGTAAGATCTATTATCTGGTGTTTTGTTTCGCAATATTATGCAAAAGCAACGTTTCTTACCTTCTGGTACCTGCTGATCTGTTTTGGGGATCTGCATAAATCCTGAAAAATTGTGCGCGTCCGCCTTTGTAGTCCGTGTCGACGCCGTAGTCAATAAACTTCTTCTTTTTCACTATCTTCTTGTTATGTGACATTCATCCTCCGCTGTTGCCATTTCTAATATAAAGTAGTGCAAAGTTCTTACTAGAGATGTCCGATAATATATCAACCGATAAATGCGTTAAAATGTAATATCGAAAATTATTGATATCGTTTTTTTTATTATCGGTATCGGGTTTTTTTTTTTTTTTTTTTATTAAATCAACATAAAAAAACACAAGATACACTTACAATTAGTGCACCAACCCAAAAAACCTCCCTCCCTCATTCACACTCATTCACACAAAAGGGTTGTTTCTTTCTGTTATTAATATTCTGGTTCCTACATTATATATCAATATATATCAATACAGTCTGCAAGGGATACAGTCCGTAAGCATACATGATTGTGCGTGCTGCTGGTCCACTAATAGTACTAATCTTTAACAGTTAATTTGACTCATTTTCATTAATTACTAGTTTCAATGTAACTGTTTTATATTGTTTTACTTTCTTTTTTTATTCATCCATCCATCCATCTTCTTCCGCTTATCTGAAGTCGGGTCGCGGGTGCAGCAGCCTAAGCAGGGAAGCCCAGACTTCCCTCTCCCCAGCCACTTCGTCCAGCTCTTCCTGTGGGACCTTGAGGCGTTCCCAGGCCAGCCGGGAGACATAGTCTTCCCAACGTGTCCTGGGTCTTCCCCGCGGCCTCCTCCCGGTCAGACGTGCCCTAAACACCTCCCTAGGGAGGCGTTCGGGTGGCATCCTGACCAGATGCCCGAACCACCTCATCTGGCTCCCCTCGATGTGGAGGAGCAGCGGCTTTACTTTGAGCTCCCCCCGGATGGCAGAGCTTCTCACCCTATCTCTAAAGGAGAGCCCTGCCACCCGGCGGAGGAAACTCATTTCGGCCGCTTGTACCCGTGATCTTGTCCTTTCGGTCATAACCCAAAGCTCATGACCATAGGTGAGGATGGGAACGTATTTTTTATTCAAGAAAATGTTTTTGATTTATTCATCTTATTTTATTTTACTATTTTTTTTTAAAAGTACCTTATCGTCACCATACCTGGTTGTCCAAATTAGGCATAATAATGTGTTAATTCCACGACTGCATATATCGGTTGATATCGGTATCGGTAATTAAAGAGTTGGACAATATCGGTATATTGGATATCGGCAAAAAGCCAGTATCGGACATCCCTAGTTCTTACTTATATCTGTCAGTAAACTCGCCATGAAAGCGCTAAAACATACCGGTGTAGTGAGTTTACATTATTCACCCAAGAAACTTTAGTTATTAGAGAGTTCCGGTCGGACGGTTTTCACGGGACGGGTGTTGTTGTTTCCGGATGAGGAGATGCTGCTCCGTTATTGATTGAAGTAAAGTCTGAATGTCATTAAAACAGTTAGCTCCATCTTTTGACACTTCTTCCACTCCCGTCCTTGCACGCTACACCGCTACAACAAAGATGACGGGGAGAAGACGCTGCCGAAGGTGAGCCACGAAAATAAGACCGCCCACAAAACGGCGCATCCGGAAGCGACTGTCAGAAAGCGACTTGAAGATGATCTGTAAAACATCATCTATGCAACATTTTAACCAAAGAACCACCATTACATGTTATGTAGACCACAAGGAAGGGTTTTAAATGTAGGAAAAATAATAATAATATGACCCCTTTAATGCGCCCTATAATCAGGTGTATGAAAAAAAGATCGAATATAGACCATTCATCGGCGATGCGTTTTATAATCCGGCGGCGTAAAATACGGTACTATAAATGTACAATTTTTTATTTTTTTTTAACTAAAATGCCAAGGATTTATCAGCGTTCATGAGTCTGATTGAGAATACAAAGCTGGACATTGTTCTCTTAGTTCTGAAGGAAAGTGACCTGCAACTGTGACCCGTACGGAGAGTGGGGTGTACCAGTACTGCCAGTGGCTAATTGCAGACCTTTAGACTTGACTCTTCTGTTGTTGTGCGAGAGTGCTTCCTGTGCCCATCCAGAAATGTTACTACACTACAAAGCTGAATGATCTTAATGAGCGTGTTCTTGTAAATAGTGCTGAGTGACCCATACCAGGCTGGGATGTTTTAATGTCAGAACTGACCCAATGAAGCGTCTGCAGAAGGCAGACAAAAACCAACCGGCTCCAACCATCTGCAGAAGTTCTCGGGCGACTTTGCGGTGGCGGGATGTGTGTCTGAGGGGAGTGAGCAGGAATAAGGAAAAGTCATCTCAGGCTTCGTCGACTGGTGTGCACGTAACCACCAACACTTGGAACGCCTGGAAGACAAAAGAGCTTGTGATTGACTTTAGCTCCACCACCCACACCGGCGACCATCCAGGGATCAGACAAAAAATAGTGGACTCATTTAAATACTTGGGTGTTCACCTTAATAATAATAATAATAATAATTTACTGAACTGGACTTACGATTCAAAGTCGCCTACACCTTTTAGGGAGACTGAGGTCCTTCGGGTGTGCATGTCACTCAGGTGTGTTTCCCACCTAGGCCTTCAGTGATCTCCGACTTCAATGATTACCTCTCAAAATGATGTCACCACATGATCATTGCTGGAGAAATACTATACAGGAACACATTTACACCCTACTGAGCATTGAGACACATCAACAGTGTACAAAACGGGTTATTTTCTGGCGCATTTAAAAATCAATTAAAACGCATCAGCAATTAAAACATATACCGTAAATTTCTCTGCTTGGCTTATGCAACTTCCGGTCAATAAAGTTTGATTCAAAGTACACACTTCTCAATCAATCAATCAATCAATCAATCAATCAATGTTTACTTATATAGCCCTAAATCACAAGTGTCTCAAAGGGCTGCACAAGCCACGACGACATCCTCGGTTCAGAGCCCATATAAGGGCAAGGGAAAAACTCACAACCCAGTGGGATGTCAATGTGAATGACTATGAGAAACCTTGGAGATCTAACATAATAGTGAGAGTCCGGTCCATAGTGGATCTAGCATAATATTGTGAAAGTCCAGTCCATAGAAGATCTAACATAATAGTGAGAGTCCAGTCCATAGTGGATCTAACATAATAGTGAGAGCCCAGTCCATAGTGGATCTAACATAATAGTGAGAGTCCAGTCCATAGTGGATCTAACATAATAGTGAGAGTCCAGTCCATAGTGGATCTAACATAATAGTGTGAGAGTCCAGTCCATAGTGGATCGAACATAATAGTGTGAGAGTCCAGTCCATAGTGGATCTAACATAATAGTGTGAGAGTCCAGTCCATAGTGGATCTAACATAATAGTGTCATGTCTGTGTAATCATGTTTTGTCTTAGTCATGTTTTGTTTAGTTTCTGGCTTTTCACTCCCTTGTCTTGTCACCATAGTTACCCATTAGTTTCACCTGTCATGTCACGCACCTGTTTTGAGTCACGCACCTGTTGTTAATCATGTCTGTGTTATTTAAGCTTTTCATTTTCTGTTGTTCGTCCTGGAGTCATAGCCTTTCTCACCCTGCTATCCTCGCGTTTCAAGCCCTGTTCACGATCCCATGCCACAGTAAGTTTGTTTATTAAGCCACAGTTAGTGTTTTGTTTAATTGTTCATAGTTTCTGCCAATGTGCAAGTTTTGTGTTTATAGTCTAGTTTTGTACCTCCGCCCCTGTGCGCGCTTTTTGTTTGATCCTTTCTTTATAGTTATAGTGTTAAATAAATCATGTACCCACCTTCAAGCTATGTCCGATCCAAATTCTCTTGCATCTTGGGAAAACAAAAACTCCACAGTCCAAGTCTTGACAAATAGTGAGAGTCCAGTCCATAGTGGATCTAACATACTAGTGAGAATCCAGTCCATAGTGGATCTAACATAATAGTGAGAGTCCAGTCCATAGTGGATCCAACATAATAGTGTGAGAGTCCAGTCCATAGTGGATCTAACATAATAGTGAGAGTCCAGTCCATAGTGGATCTAACATAATAGTGTGAGAGTCCAGTCCATAGTGGATCTAACATAATAGTGTGAGAGTCCAGTCCATAATGGATCTAACATAATAGTGTGAGAGTCCAGTCCATAGTGGATCTAACATAATAGTGAGAGTCCAGTCCATAGTGGATCTAACATAATAGTGTGAGAGTCCAGTCCATAGTGGATCTAACATACTAGTGAGAATCCAGTCCATAGTGGATCTAACATAATAGTGAGAGTCCAGTCCATAGTGGATCTAACATAATAGTGTGAGAGTCCAGTCCATAGTTGATCTAAAATAATAGTGAGAGTCCAGTCCATAGTGGATCTAACATAATAGTGTGAGAGTCCAGTCCATAGTGGATCTAACATAATAGTGTGAGAGTCCAGTCCATAGTGGATCTAACATAATAGTGTGAGAGTCAGGCCCATAGTGGATCTAACATAATAGTGAGAGTCCAGTCCATAGTGGATCTAACATAATAGTGTGAGAGTCCAGTCCATAGTGGATCTAACATACTAGTGAGAATCCAGTCCATAGTGGATCTAACATAATAGTGAGAGTCCAGTCCATAGTGGATCTAACATAATAGTGTGAGAGTCCAGTCCATAGTTGATCTAAAATAATAGTGAGAGTCCAGTCCATAGTGGATCTAACATAATAGTGTGAGAGTCCAGTCCATAGTGGATCTAACATAATAGTGTGAGAGTCCAGTCCATAGTGGATCTAACATAATAGTGAGAGTCATGTACCCACCTTCAAGCTATGTCCGATCCAAATTCTCTTGCATCTTGGGAAAACAAAAACTCCACAGTCCAAGTCTTGACAAATAGTGAGAGTCCAGTCCATAGTGGATCTAACATACTAGTGAGAATCCAGTCCATAGTGGATCTAACATAATAGTGAGAGTCCAGTCCATAGTGGATCTAACATAATAGTGTGAGAGTCCAGTCCATAGTGGATCTAACATAATAGTGTGAGAGTCCAGTCCATAATGGATCTAACATAATAGTGTGAGAGTCCAGTCCATAGTGGATCTAACATACTAGTGAGAATCCAGTCCATAGTGGATCTAACATAATAGTGAGAGTCCAGTCCATAGTGGATCTAACATAATAGTGTGAGAGTCAGGTCCATAGTGGATCTAACATAATAGTGAGAGTCCAGTCCATAGTGGATCTAACATAATAGTGTGAGAGTCCAGTCCATAGTGGATCTAACATACTAGTGAGAATCCAGTCCATAGTGGATCTAACATAATAGTGAGAGTCCAGTCCATAGTGGATCTAACATAATAGTGTGAGAGTCCAGTCCATAGTTGATCTAAAATAATAGTGAGAGTCCAGTCCATAGTGGATCTAACATAATAGTGTGAGAGTCCAGTCCATAGTGGATCTAACATAATAGTGTGAGAGTCCAGTCCATAGTGGATCTAACATAATAGTGAGAGTCCAGTCCATAGTGGATCTAACATAATAGTGTGAGAGTCCAGTCCATAGTGGATCTAACATAATAGTGAGAGTCCAGTCCATAGTTGATCTAACATAATAGTGAGAGTCCAGTCCATAATGGATATAACATAATAGTGTGAAAGTCCAGTCCATAGTGGATCTAACATAATAGTGTGAGAGTCCAGTCCATAGTGGATCTAACATAATAGTGAGAGTCCAGTCCATAGTTGATCTAACATAATAGTGAGAGTCCAGTCCATAATGGATATAACATAATAGTGTGAAAGTCCAGTCCATAGTGGATCTAACATAATAGTGTGAGAGTCCAGTCCATAGTGGATCTAACATAATAGTGAGAGTCCAGTCCATAGTTGATCTAACATAATAGTGAGAGTCCAGTCCATAATGGATATAACATAATAGTGTGAAAGTCCAGTCCATAGTGGATCTAACATAATAGTGACAGTCCAGTCCATAGTGGGGCCAGCAGGAGACCATCCCGAGTGTTCATATATCTCAAAGATATATTACCGTATTTTTCGGATTATAAATCGCAGTTTTTTTCATAGTTTGGCCGGGTGTGCGATTTATACTCTGGAGCAACTTATGTGTGAAATTATTAACACATTACCGTAAAATATCAAATATTATTTATCTCATTCACGTAAGAGACTAGGCGTATATCAGCAATCGTCACACACACACGTCAACCAATAAAAAATTTGGCGGGGTCATGGCAGAAGTGCATTGTGAAAAAAAAAGATGCTACCTGCTACTACTTCCATACCTATGAAAATGGATCATTTCAACATTAGCGGTAACTTATAAAAACTGAGAAGAGCTGAACAAAAATGGCACCGAAAAGGAAATCCTATATTGCAGGTTACAAGCTGGAAGTAGTGAAATATGCAGCAGAAAACGGCAATCGAGCAGCAGAAAGAACATTTGTAGTAAGCGAGAAACTTGTAAGGGACTGGCGAAAAATTCCCCCCAAAAATGGGACTTATACTCCAGTGCGACTTATATATGTTTTTTCCCTTCTTTATTATGCATTTTCGGCCGGTGCGATTTATACTCCGGAGCGACTTATACTCCAAAAAATACGCTAACTGCCCTGACCACATGATGGCGACAAATACACATGTAACAATGTTAATTAGATAACATGAGACACTTTAACAACAAGAGTTTACAACTTTTAGTTGTAACAGAACAGCTACTGTCAACAAATTGTGATCTGATTGGCTATCGCAACTGTCTATCAACTGTATGTGTTCTCAAATTAATCCGCTAACGGTCCCGATGAGTATCCAATCACAGGAAGCGTAAATGTCACGTTCAACGTGAGGCCATCTAGAAGGCCTTACTGACAACAACTCGTGATCTGATTGGCTATCGCAACTGTCTATCAACTGTATGTGCCCGTTCACTTACAGTGCACGGACGCGTGCATTGCTGAATCTGAAGAGGTCAGCTTTGGTACAGCATGGCAACATAAGCTTGCTGAATTCTGATTGGATACAAACTAAAACTAAAAACAACAACACTGGAAGGAGCACAATATGACATGAAGAGAATTTGAATAATTTTAAGATATTTAGGGAAAGTAAATAAAAAAATAATTGTATCTTTAATTATGATCATGATTTCTGGTTATGTTAGGCCAGCAGAGAAGGCCTTGCTGGCCCTGACGGCACACCACTGATGTCACTACTGCACACCTTTTGTGGTAGATTGGTGGGGCAGCACAATCAGAGACAGGAACAGACTTAATAAAGTGATTAAAAAAGCTGACTCTGTCCTAGGCTGCCCACTAGTCACTATTGAGGAGGTGGCTGACAGAAGGATGTTGACCAAGTTGCCATCCACAATGTCTAATCCCTCCCGGCCCATGCACGACAGTCAGTATGTGTCCATGCACTAAATTAGTCTGATTTCTCAAATAGTTCGGCTCTAAATAAGCCTGCTACAACTAGAGATGTATGATAATGGCTTTTGTGCCGATATCCGATATTCCGATATTGTCCAACTCTTAATTACCGATTCCGATATCAACCGATACCGATATATACAGTCGTGGAATTAACACATTATTATGCCTAATTTTGTTGTGATGCCCCGCTGGATGCATTAAACAATGTAACAAGGTTTTCCAAAATAAATCAACTCGAGTTATGGAAAAAAGTGCCAACATGGAACTGCCATATTTATTATTGAAGTCACAAAGTGCATTCTTTTTTTTTTAACATGCCTCAAAACAGCAGCTTGGAATTTGGGACATGCTCTCCCTGAGATAATCCTGATACCCACTCCAACTATGGGAAATACTATACTTTGACTTTTACAAAGTGCATTATTTTTTTTAAACATGTCTCAAAACAACAGCTACAAAAACAATGAAGGCACACAGCTTCAGTCCAGAGTATATTAGAATAATAAAGTAAACAATAACATAGTCCTCATTTAGTGCAAGACTGCCTGGCATACTGTATAACAGGGAATTATAAACTGGGCTCACATCCATCTTCCGCTTGTATTCATCGTGTATCTCCTTATGATTCTTGAAGAGGTGGGAGATCAAATTGCTCGTATTAAAGGAATACGTCTTGGTTCCTAGTCGCATAACCAACTATTTGCAGTCAAGGCATATTGCCAGTTTTTTATACGTCAGAGAAACTTTAAAATAATCCCAAACCATAGACATGGTGTCAGTCAGTCACCGAGCGAGCTCGCTTGTTAGCCACGGCTACAGCACCAGCAACAACACACTCTTGCTGTTGTTATGCTACGCTCGCGGCGGTTTGATGAGGTCATCAAGCGTCGCCAGTAAACCTTTCATGCTGCAGTCGTCAACTCCTGTATTGTGTGTGGGAGAGGGGAGAGGGGAGAGGGGAGAGGCTGCTGACTGGGAGACGCAACTGCTCTGTACTGCTCCCTACGTCCTTGTTTTACCGGATATGTACCGCTCCGTACAGCGGCGTTTTAAAAAGTCATTAATTTTACCTTTCGAAACCGATACCGATCATTTCCGATATTACATTTTAAGCATTTATCGGCCGATATTATCGGACATCTCTACCTACAACCCATGGAAACACCTTAATCCGATCGCGTTCGGTTTTTGAAAGGTCGGACTAACCCATTATGATTAAGCGATTGGAAACCAGATCTCTCAAGGGGGTGTGTGCAAAACCGAAGAGCACCCTTTGTATCGTGCCTGCGTCAGTCTCAACGTGCAGGGTACAACCCGGAAGCAGATACCATTCAATTAAAACAACAACGAAATGTAAAACGCCGGCTTAATTCGAACTCCCGACCAAAATACGAATGAGATGTAAGATAATAAAGTGGGTAAATTAAAGACGAATAATGAAGCATACACAAACCTCTTCACGCTGCATTTGTGCAAGCCAACTGATTAACTTTCCGCACAACGGGCAAGATAGTCCTGAACAATAGCAACCTTCCTCTGGATATCAGTCAGGACACGAACGGTCTTTTCCTATGGATTTAAAACTCCTTCCATTAATCCACAGATCCTTTAGAATGAACTTTGAAACATTCAAAAGTTTTGTTTCCATGATTTTCGCCCGAAAATTCCTTTGAAAAGAATTATCTGTCGCCTTTCTTTGCATCCGACCCGACACATTCTTGGTAGTAGGGTCATGTTCGTAGCGCTAATCTAAGATCATTTCTTGATGCGGTCTGCTGTTCAACATCAGCATAGCCATTAGAGATGTAATATGTCTAATCTGTGCCGATATTAGAGCGGACATCAGTTACGGCGGGGTTGCGGTTTACTGCGTGGTTCGTTCTCCTGGGATGCAAACCGACGACTCCGGACAGGACTTGCAGGTAGGAACATGATTTAATCTCGAAAAAACTCAAAGAGGTACAAAAACAGAAAACAAACCGACGGAACAAGGTGCCGATCGCACTTGAAGCTAAACACTTAGCATGGGCAAAGCAAAACTTACGTAACAGGAGCGTGACGCAAACAAAGAAGCCAGACCGATTGACTGGCAAAGGCAGGCTTAAATAATGTCTCGGATTAGGAACAGGTGAGCATCCCAAACACAAGAGGCAGGTGAAAATAATACATAGCCATGGTAACAAACTCAGAGGTGCACAAACAGGAACTCAAGGAGTCCAAAACTAACAGAAAACACAAAACATGATCCGGACCACGGATCATGACAACATCAGTTAAAACAAATTGTGAGGATCCGCAAATCCGAGTGTGACGTCATAGGTCAAGCGGAGAATCAATTCAGTTATCTGTGCTAAAAATAAATAAGCGCCCCCTTATGACCAGTAGTCGCCTTTGAGTGTGCATGGACAATTGGACTTTACATATAGGTGTGAAGATACAAAAAAACAAACTATTTGAGAAATCAGACAAATTTTGTGCATGGAAACAGTGACTGTGGAGGCCCTGAGTAGCTCCTTCAGCATTAGACGGTTACATCCACAGTGCAAGAAGTTCCTTTCTACACGCATTCTTAAGACTTTACAACACACTCGTGATTACTGTGATCTTTTTCTTGGTGTGCACTACAAAAGTTAATATTGTGTTTTTGTTTTATCATTTATTTATACATAGTGCATCTTCAGTGTGCAATATGCATGGTTCATTACTTATTTTTAGTTTTTCATTACGTTTTACTTCTGCACTGTAATCATACAATTAACCAATTGTGGGATGACTAAGTGCATGCTATAAGGGTGTGAATCTTTGGGCACCCAATGATGGTCACGAGTCCATTCAGAATTGATTCTAGATTCAACACGGTTCTCGATTCAAACCGATTCTCGCAATATATTATTTGGTATAAAAATTATAATGAATCTTTTTCAAAACAGGTTATATGACATACTGCATAACAGTGTGGTACGCCAGCTGCACTGAAGCAGACAAAAAGGCGATTCAGAGGGTCATAAAGTCTGCACAAAAAATCATCGGCTGCCCCCTCCCCTCCCTGAAGGATTTACACAACTCCCGTTGCCTCAAAAGAGCAAAAAGCATCACCAAGGACAGCACACACCCTGGCTTCAAACTGTTTGACCTGCTACCATTGGGAAGGCGCTACAGGTGCATCAGAGCCAGAACAAACAGGCTCAGAGACAGCTTCTTTCCCAGAGCTGTCACCATCTTGAACTCTAACTTATAATAATAATTCACCCCTATACAATATCCTACCCTTAAACCCTACTGTGCAATATTACCCTTCGAGTGCAATACGTCCGACACTGATTGCTTTTTATTACTCCGGTACTCTTGTCTTGTTCTGTATATTGTACAGTATTTTGTATTTCTACAGTGTTTTGTGTATTGTAAAGGATTGCTTATTAATTTTATTGGATAGTAGTCTGTTTATTTCAATTGTTAGTTTTTTTCTTTATTACCTCTTGTGTCATTTATTTTTACCCCATATTTGTTCCCACTACCGCACCTTAAGTTGGAGTCCTTAATCACGTTATATGCAAATATAATGACAATAAAGTCCATTCTATTCTATTCTATTATAGGTTAGAAAAAAGCTCCCTCTGGTTGGATGAAGATGGCCTAAAAACATCCATCCATCCATCCATTTCCTACCGCTTATTCCCTTTGGGGTCGCGGGGGGCGCTGGAGCCTATCTCAGCTACAATCGGGCGGAAGGCGGGGTACACCCTGGACAAGTCGCCACCTCATCGCAGGGCCAACACAGATAGACAGACAACATTCACACTCACATCCACACACTAGGGCCAATTTAGTGTTGCCAATCAACCTATCCCCAGGTGCATGTCTTTGGATATATATTTTTAAATAGATTCTTTTTTTTTTTTTTTTAAACAATTATTTTTCTTTTCTCAATTGATTTTTCATATTTATGAATCGTGGATGGATGGATGGGTTTAGAATTGGGATGAAGAATCGCAATTTGGATCTGAATCGATTTTTTTTTTGTGCACCCCTAGTATCTTATCCGATTAACCTGAAGTCTCAACTCCTTTCTATACTGCTTGTCCTTATTAGGGTCACAGGTGAGTTGCAACCTGTCCCAGCGGAATCTAGCAACAAATCTAAGCATCCACCTCCGAAATAAACTTTCAGGTGTGATGACTTCCTCCTAAGCTAGTGAAGTGAATTAATTAACTCATATTATGTTCTACATATGGTGAATGTTCATATTCCTCTTGGAGAAAGCAAACCACCAAGTTTAAGTAAACGGTGGTATTTCAGTTTGACCACATAATAACATAAGGCCTCTTAGTTTGATATTCGCAGGTGGATTGGATCACACAGGAAAGAGGCCCTAATTGGGACTTCAGAATGCAAAAGTGATAGCCCTATCCTTGAGAAGAGACTACCTGTCTAGCTCAACGCCAACATTTTAAGTTATGACTTAAAGCAGTTGTTTTCCAGACACTTACACACAAACATCTTTTATGGTCAATATGTGCTCTCCTGACTTAGCACACACACACACACACAGAAACAGGAAGGAGGAACATAAAACTGATTTTTTGGCTTCTCCAGGTTAGGAGTCCTTCATTTTTGACCTGAGCTCCTCCTGTATAAAGACGCTTGCTTGTAATTAAGCGACTTTTGGTTCAGTAAAGCGTCTCCGACGTCTCTTTTGACCCAGCCGCGGACGAGGATGACACTTCACTAGACAAAAAAAAGCATGCTATTTTTTTGAAGTAAAAAAATATATATATAAAATAAAAATTGTAACAAGAGAATATTTAATGCAGTGAAAGTGCATGTGGGGGAAAACGGTCATTCACGAGCATTTGGGGGCCTAAGGGTAAACAGTGTTACTCAAGGGTTAAACATGTTGCTTTAAGAGTTAAGTGAATACAGGCCATGCACTAGCACACACACACACACACCTCTAGAAAAAAATCCTCTACTCAACTACAAGAGCTCCTAGCAGGCCATCTGCTTGAGGCCCATCGTTACTGAAGGGAGCCATGTTTTCTGGTGTGTGTGTGTGTGTGTCTGAGAATGCCCCAGACAGGAAGGAAGAGAGTGGGCCCAGCAGCACAGCTCCAGAATTCCGGTTGTGTTATACCTTGTTTTTCCATCATCAGCGCAAGAGAGAAAACGAGAGAGGGGACGTGCTGCCTTTAAAAAAAAAAAAAAAAGAAGCAGTCCTTCTTATTAATATGTTCCTCTCATGACGTCACTCTCTCACCGGACTGACCACCGTGTTAGGAGTCAAGTCATTTGTTCCATGAGTAACAAAAAAAAAAATGACGATTTGTGTCTGAGTGTAACCTTGAGCTCATTTCCATTGAGGCTACTAAAAATAAAAAGTGCTGATTCCAGCAATAGCTGCCGGGTTCTTTATGTTATACTGGCAAGAAACAAGGATTTTTAGGGTCTCGACTAAGTGTAGTGCAGACCACAAATGTTGGTTCATCAAAGGCAAAAGTGTACTACTTTTTGGCACCCTCCGTTGCGTTAATAAGCGCAGTGGGACGATACCTCGGACTCATTGCAGTCAGATGCTTGACAAAATTGGCAGTTTTGGGGGAATTAAAAGGGAACATTATCACAATTTCAGAAGGGTTAAAACCATTAAAAATCAGTTCCCAGTGGCTTATTATATTTTTTGAAGTTTTTTTCAAAATTTTACTCATCATGCAATATCCCTAAAAAAGCTTCAAAGTGCCTGATTTTAACCATCGTTATATACACCCGTCCATTTTCCTGTGACGTCACATAGTGAAGCCAACACAAACAAACATGGCGGAAAGAACAGCAAGCTATAGCGACATTAGCTCGGATTCAGACTCGGATTTCAGCGGCTTAAGCGATTCAACAGATTACGAATGTATTGAAACGGATGGTTGTAGTGTGGAGGCAGGTAGCGAAAACGAAATTGAAGAAGAAACTGAAGCTATTGAGCCATATCGGTTTGAACCGTATGCAAGCGAAACCGACGAAAACGACACGACAGCCAGCGACACGGGAGAAAGCGAGGATGAATTCGGCGATCGCCTTCTAACCAACGATTGGTATGTGTTTGTTTGGCATTAAAGGAAACTAACAACTATAAACTAGGTTTACAGCATATGAAATACATTTGGCAACAACATGCACTTTGAGAGTGCAGACAGCCCAATTTTCATCAATTAATATATTCTGTAGACATACCCTCATCCGCGCTCTTTTCCTGAAAGCTGATCTGTCCAGTTTTGGAGTTGATGTCAGCAGGCCAGGGAAGCTAGAGTCGATATTCTTCTCTTGATCATCTTCGGTGGCATAAGGGACGGTGTGAGCCAAGACATCCAGGGGGTTTAGCTTGCCGTGCTAGCGAGGTCCTTTGTCCCTGAATTGCTCACACACTCCGGCAGATTCAATGGGGGTCTGGCGGCAGATTTCTTTGACTTTATCGTTGGAAATGCATCTGCTTTGAGTGTCGCAGGATATCCACACATTCTTGCCATCTCTGTCGTAGCATAGCTTTCGTCGGTAAAGTGTGCGGAACAAACGTCCAATTTCTTGCCACTTTCGCATCTTTGGGCCACTGGTGCAAGTTGAATCCGTCCCTGTTCTGTGTTGTTACACCCTCCGACAACACACCAACGAGGCATGATGTCTCCAAGGTACGGAAAACAGTCGAAAAAACGGAAAATAACAGAGCTGATTTGACTATTATTTTTTTAGTTAAATCAACCTAGAAAAAAACACACGATACACTTTCAACTAGTGCATCAACCCAAGAAAAAAAAACCCTCCCTCCCCCATTCACACTCATACACACCCACTCACACAAAAGGGGTTGTTTCTTTCTGCTATCAATATTCTGGTTCCCACAACATGGACAACACTTCTGCAAGGGACACAACACAGTCCCTGAAGCACACTTAATTGTTTGTGCCGCTGGTCCACTAACATTTTCATTTAATTACTTTTTTTTTTCTTCCTTTTTTCTCCCTTATGTAATTATTTTTATATTGTTTTACTTTCCTTTTTATCCAAGAAAATATTTATTTATCTTATCTATAAAAAAAAAAAAAAAAGGAAAGAAAGAAAGGACCGTATATTCACCAGACCTGGTTGTAAATGAAATTAACTTCATTTAAAGTTTTTTTTTTTTTTTTTAAACCAGGTCCAGTCCAGATAATGTCCAAGTCGGGTCCAGCAACACACACCTTCATTCATGTACACTGAGAAAAAAACCAAAGCAAAACAAAAACAAAAAAAACAGAACATTTTGGAACACAACAGATTGCATATAATCTATAAACAAAATTACATTTTCAAAACAAAATGGCGGATTGCTTCCCGATGTGACGTCACAACGTGACGTCATCGTTCCGAGAGCGAATATTAGAAAGGCGTTTATTTCGCCAAAATTCACCCATTTAGAGTTCGGAAATCGGTTAAAAAAATATATGGTCTTTTTTCTGCAACATCAAGGTATATATTGACGCTTACATAGGTCTGGTGATAATGTTCCCCTTTAAACTTGAAATCATTCTGTACCAGTGTCAAACTTTCACCATCATCAAACATACAAAAAGTTAACCCGAAGAGTCAGGGAGGTGGAGCTTAAAGCGCGCGGTAGGACCCGGAAGATGCTTAACTATTCCTGGACAAGGCGAAGCCAGAGGAAACTTGTGCAAATTGGTCATATGACTTGGGTATAGCGGCGAAACACTACTAATCATAACCGACTTTTCTTACCTATTGGTATCTGCTATTGTGTATTTGTGATCTGCAAACCATGTAGACATTGCAGGGATATTTATAAAACTATAAAATCTTGCCTTTCTTCCTACTTCCGCCAAACGAGCTGTTTGGAATTCGTACAGTTGGTGACATCATGGGAAAACCGTCAGCGAATTACCCTACTCCATAGTAGTTCGCACTGTAGACAAAAAGCTCCTTCTTTTTCTCTAGTCTCTTGTTGTGGGGCAGACTGGCTTGTACATTAACATGCATCCTCCGCAGTTGCCATTTCTAATACAAAGTGGCTTTTAGTTCTAACTAAGGATGTCCGATAATATCGGACTGCCGATATTATCGGCCGATAAATGCTTCAAAATGTAATATCGGAAATTATCGGTATCGGTTTAAAAATTATCGGTATCGGTTTCAAAAAGTAAAATGTATGACTTTTTAAAACGCCGCTCTGTACACGGACGTAGGGAGAAGTACAGAGCGCCAATAAACCTTAAAGGCACTTCCTTTGCGTGCCCGCCCAGTCATATAATATCTACGTCTTTTCACAAACACAAGTGAATGCCAAGCATATTTGGTCAACAGCCATACAGGTGACACTGAGGGTGGCCGTATAAACAACTTTAACACTGTTACAAATATGCACCACACTGTGAACCCACACCATACAAAAATGACAAACACATTTCGGGAGAACATCCGCACCGTAGCACAACATAAACACAACAGAACAAATACCCAGAACCCCTTGCAGCACTAAATCTTCCGGGACGCTACAATATACAACCCCCACCCCCCACTCCCACCCCAATTATCTCAGGGAGAGCATGTCCCAAATTCCAAGCTGCTGTTTTGAGGCATGTTAAAAAAAAGAATGCACTTTGTGACTTCACTAATAAGTATGGCAGTGCCATGTTGGCATTTTTTCCCCATAACATGAGTTGATTTATTTTGGAAAACTTTGTTACATTGTTTAATGCATCCAGCGGGGCATCACAACAAACTTAGGCATAATAATGTGTTAATTCCACGACTGTATATATCGGTATCGGTTGATATCGGAAACGGTAATTAAGAGTTGGACAATATCGGAATATCGGCAAAAAAGCCATTATCGGACATCTCTAGTTCTAACTTATATTTGTCAGTGGACTCGCTATGGAAGCACTTAAAACTCCAACAAAGATGAGGGAGAAGACGCAGTCGAAGTGGAGGCATGTAAATAAGACTGCCCACAAAAAAGTACATCCTGAAGATACGGTCAAAAGGCGGCTCAAAAACGGTCTTGTTTTAAATGTAAAAAAAAAAAATCATACAAACCCCAAAACCAGTGAAGTTGGCACGTCGTGTAAATGGTAAATAAAAACAGAATACAATGATTTGCAAATCCTTTTCAACCTATTTTCAATTGAATAGACTGCAAGGACAAGATATTTAACGTTCGAACTGCTAAACTGTTATTTTTGCAAATATTAGCTCATTTGGAATTTGATGCCTGGAACATGTTTCAAAAAAGCTGGCACAAGTAGCAAAACAGACTGAGAAAGTTGAGGAATGCTCATCAAACACGTATTTGGAACATCCCACAGCAGGCTAATTGGGAACAGGTGGGTGCCATGATTGGGTATAAAAGTAGATTCCATGAAATGCTCAGTCAATCACAAACAAAGATGGGGCGAAGGTCACCACTTTGTGAACAAATGCGTGAGAAAAGGGTCCAACAGTTTAAGGACAACATTTCTCAACAAGCTATTGCAAATAATTTATGGAATTCACCATATATGGTCTGTAATAGGGCTTCACGGTGGCAGAGGGGTTAGTGCATCTGCCTCACAATACGAAGGTCCTGAGTAGTCTTGGGTTCAATCCCGGGCTCGGGATCTTTCTGTGTGGAGTTTGCATGTCCTCCCCGTGACTGCGTGGGTTCCCTCCGGGTACTCCGGCTTCCTCCCACTTCCAAAGACATGCACCTGGGGATAAGTTGATTGGCAACACTAAATTGGCCCTAGTGTGTGGATGTGAGTGTGAATGTTGTCTGTCTATCTCTGTTGGCCCTGCGATGAGATGGCGACTTGTCCAGGGTGTACCCCGCCTTCCGCCCGATTGTAGCTGAGATAGGCTCCAGCGCCCCCCGCGACCCCAAAGGGAATAAGCGGTAGAAAATGGATGGATGGATGGATGGTCTGTAATATCATCAAAAGGTTCAGAGAATCTGGAGAAATCACTGCATGTAAGCGATGATATTACAGACCTTCGATCCCTCAGGCGGTACTGCATCAAAAAGCGACATCAGTGTGTAAAGGATATCGCCACATGGGCTCAGGAACACTTCAGAACCAGTGAAGTTGGCACGTTGTGTAAATCGTAAATAAATAAAAAATACAATGATTTGCAAATCCTTTTCAACCTATATTCAATTGAATAGACTGCAAAGAAAAGATATTTAACGTTCGAACTGCTAAACTGTTATTTTTTGCAAATATTAGCTCATTTGTAATTTGATTGCTTTCAACATGTTTCAAAAAAGCTGGCACATGTGGCAAAAAAGACTGAGAAAGTTGAGGAATGCTCATCTAACACTTATTAGGAACATCACATAGGTGAACAGGCAAATTGGGAACAGGTGGGTGCCATGATTGGGTATAAAAGTAGATTCCATGAAATGCTCAGTCATTCACAAACAAGGATGGGGCGAGGGTCACCACTTGGTGAAAAAATGTGAGCAAATTGTCCAACAGTTTAAGAACATTTCTCAACCAGCTATTGCAAGGAATTTAGGGATTACACCAGCTCCGGTCCGTAATATCATCAAAGAGTTCACAGAATCTGGAGAAATCACTGCACGTAATCAGCAAGTCTGAAAGCCAACATTGAATGCCTGTGACCTTCGATTCCTCAGGCGGTACTGCGTCAAAACCCGACATCAGTGTGTAAAGGATATCACCACATGGGCTCAGGAACACTTCGGAAAACCACTGTCAGGAGCCACAGTTCGTCGCTACATCTTTAAGTGCAAGTTAAAACTCTACTATGCAAAACGAATTTATCAACAACACCCAGAAACGCCGCCAGCTTTGCTGGGCCCGAGCTCATCTAAGATGGACTGACACAAAGTGGAAAAGTGTTCTGTGGTCTGACAAGTCCACATTTCAAATTGTTTTTGGAAACTGTGGACATCGTGTCCTCCGGACCAAAGAGAAAAGAACCATCCGGATTGTTCTAGCTATTGCCAATCAAGCAGCTCAGTCTCTAGTAATTTAAACTTGTCACACAAGTATACAAATAAGTTAAGCACTGTTTAAAGTACAAGTAAGAAAAAAACTATACAAATGAAACATTCTACTAATTTAATATAGCCTCCATGGGGTGGCCTACTTTTTTTGCAACTGCCTCTTAAGGGTAATTTTTTTCTACATTTAAAAGACTTCCTTGTGGTCTACATAACATGTAATGGTGGTTCTTTGGTCAAAATGTTGCATAGATTATGTTTTACAGACCGTCTATTTAAAATGCGCTATTTCGTGGGTGAATTTATTTACGCGTCCAAGTACTGCTCCAGGCCAAGCCCCCTTTGACTGGATGGATGTTAACCATGTTGTAGTTTTTAGCACTTTCATATGGAGTCTACTGACAGATATAAGTTAGAACTATACGCTACTTGGTATTAGAAATGGCAACAGCGACGGATTTTAGCATGCGTGTGCATCTACAAGCCAGCTTGCACCACAAGAAGAAGATAAACAAAAATAAGGAACTTATTGACTACAATTTTAGACTACAGCTGAGTAAAATGGAAGACTCGTGCAAAGCTCTTTGGATAAACCTCTACCATACATGGATATATCCGCTGACGTAACTAAGGCAAAATATGTCACAATTGTCTCAAATTACAAACAGCTCTTTTGGAGCAGGTTTTGAAGAAAGCAAGATTGTTTCATAAGGTTTTTAAGGATCCCAAACACACGAAAAAGGTACCAATAAATAAGAAAAGTTGGTTTTGCATAATGGGACACCTTTAGGTGGACATGCTATCATAATGTACATTTAATAATTACCCCGGTATTATAATCCTTACATAAATGTCAACAAGTTGCTAAGTTTTGCCCATGCAAAGTTTTTTTTTTTTAATCACACATGCGCTTGTCACGTCTCTAAAGTTGTGTAACAAAATTTGCAGTGATTTACCCTAAAAGTTTCAGTGGGTGTTATGCAGAGCTGTGTGAGAAATTTCAAGTCAATCCGACATATGGGGTCAGACTTTGGGGATCAAACACAGCGCCGTCATGTGGCGTATTTGTCATAAGAGTTATTGCGCAACCCCTGGCAAAAATGACGGAATCACCCGACTTGGAGGATGTCCATTCAGTTTAATTTTGTAGAATAAAAGCAGTTAACAGACATGACTCAAAACTACAGTCATTTCAAACGGCAACTTTATGGCTTTAAGAAACACTAAATTAAACCAAGAAAATCAATTGTGGTTGTCAGTAAAAGTTTCTATTTTACATCAATGCGAGTGAAAAAATATGTAAACACTCAATTCTGAAGAAATAATTATGAAATCGCCATGTAAATTTTAATTTACAAAGCTAACACTTGCATCAGATGAAATATGTTCATTGGACTGCAGTTAAAAAGGAGTGTTCACACCTTGGAGAGCTGTTGCATCAGGTGGCTTGACATGAATCATGGCTCCAACTCGACAGATGTCAATTGGAACAAAGGAGAGGATTATCAAACGTCTTAAAGAAGGTAAATCATCACGCAATGTTGCAAAAGATTTTTCACAGTCTAAAATCTGGACCAAGTACAAACAACATGGGAATGTTGTAAAGGGCAAGCATACAGGTAGATCAAAGAAAAGCCCTCGTAGTTCTAACGTTTTTTTTTTGTTTCTTGCATTGAGCAAAGAGGGCACGGTACCAAGTCAAATTATTTGTGTGTTAAACATACTTGGGCAATAAAAGTAATTCTGATTGTAAAAAAAACATAAAAGCTTAGAAAACTTAACGCAATGTCTTGAAAACAGAAAATATACAGCAAAACAAAAAGAACAAATGGGCGGAAATTTAAGTTACAGTCTGTGACCGAACTGTAAGAAGCCACCAAAAGGAAATGGGATATAATACAGAAAAGCTAAACAATAGCTGTCTTTAACATCTAAACATAAAAAAAGGTTACAACGGGTTAAGGAAACGCAATTGTGGACTATGGATGACTGGTTAAAAATCATATTCAGTGACAAATCGTCAATCTTTTGTTTGGTGCCGTTTCAATGGGATTTGTGAAAACGACTGCCTGAAAAAAACATGCACATTTCCACAGTCATTGATAATATAGGGCTGAAAGTCAGGTGATTGCACTGGGGCTGTCATTACATCTTCAATAAATGCACCCGTTTACGTTGACATTTTGGACACTTATCTTATTCCATCAATCCAAAGTATGCTTGGGGATGATGACATAATTTTCAAGATGATAATAAATGTTGCCATAGAGCAAAAATTCTAAACACTTTCCCTGAAGAAAGATACACAAAGTCAAGGTCATGGCCTGCAATTAATCCATATGTCAATCCAATTAAAAATCTGTGGTGGAAATTGAAGAAAATGGTCCATAACAAGACTCCAACCTGCAAAGCTGATCTGGCAAAAGCAATCAGAGAAAGTTGGCGCAAAATTGATAATGATTAGTTTATCACTCGTTAAATCCATGCCTCAGAGACCACAAGCTCTGAGGTAGTGCAACATACTGTGTTGTGCGACATACACTACAGCTGTGTTTTTGTTTGTTTTTCTTGATTGCATAAAGTTTTAGCTTTGGAAATTAAAATGTACAGGGTTACTTTATAACTATTTCCTCAGAATTGAGTGAGTCTATAATTATTTTCACTAAAAATGAAACGGTTACCACCAAAAATTTATTTTAGTTTCTTAAAGCTAGAAAGTTGCCATTTGAAATAATACATTTTTTGTGTGTAGTCGGTTTTATTTTTTTCTTCATGAAACAACTGAATGAACACCCTCCAAGATAAAGTGATTCTATCATTTTCCTTGGGCCGAATTTTTGACAACCCTGGCCTACTGATACATATATAATTATGTGATACTATTTATGGATTAGGTTTAGCATGTCACACTGTATGGTGGTGAGCGGAGGATTATCTGCCTGTACATGGTGGTATCAAGGCTTTGTTAATTCATCACAACTGGACTGTTCAGGTCGTCTTTAAGACATTTAGCCTCTCATTTGAGCAGATTCCATCGGTTCAAGGACTATCAATATGACAGCTTTAGCCTGAGGGGTTGGTGTAGGACTCAATGGTTTATCCTCTAACCTAGTGGCATGCCACAACAAGACTGAGAATACAATGACCTAGAGGATTGAGAATATTTACAAGCATTGTTCATGGTGGTTCCAAAGCTTTGGCAAAGATAGAGGTGAAAGTGACTCACTGCGAGCTTGGGGATGACAAAACTCACGACTCACGCTGTTCACATCTCTGCTAAGCGGACAACAAACATAGTCAATGTCACGATGTGGACCAATTGTAGAAGGAAGCAAGTGGTGACCTCATCGCTCTGGCAATAACAATGACAACAAACATGGGCATACAAAAGTTAGCAAATAGCATCAGGATTCTCTTTATTATCAAGTAGGGGTAAGAGTAAAAGTCAGGAGTTAAAAACAAATACAAAAATAACCGCTAAGATAAGTTAAAGGGAAAAATCTGGTGGTTTAAATAAATGCCAAACCCGTACGAGTCTGTTTCTGCTGTCTGAAAATGTTGATTTTACTTTTCAAATGCCTTAATTCCTGTTCTGAAGGTACTTTGATGCATTTTCCTTTGTATTCAGACATGAACTGTTCAAATTTGGGTGTAAATTTCAAAGATGAGTATTTCTAAGTGCAATGAATGAGGCAATAGCTTTAGGCTTTTAATGTTTGGTTAATCCGATTTTCCTGTGTGTTTCGACGAAGAAGAGCTTACGGTTGCCCTTGTTGCCTGCAAAGAGACAGCTAAAAACAGACGTGTGTTGCATAGGCAAGTACAAAATGTCGCCTACTGCAGACACACACTCAAGATACTTTATCAGCAGAACAGACACTGTTGGAAGTCACCACTGTTTGCCACAAAAAACTTCTCTAAGAGTCATCTGCGAGGACAAGGTCTTTATCAGCTGAGTACGGGGCTGGTGTCCAGTCCGCCTCGTCTGTAAACGCTTGAATTTGAGACACCGTCTGGTCCTGTAAAGACTGCTTCAGTTTGTCTTCTGTCAGCGTCAGCCGATGTTCCAAGATGGAGACTGTCTGCATGGGGAAGAGCGACAGAATAAGAGGAGATGGGAAAGGAAGATCAGGGGAAGAAGGATGACATGTTTGACAAGGATGTGCAGCATCAGCTTGATACTAACGACCACATAATAGATGTTATTGTACGTCTGAATGAGGCAGTGTGCGTATGAGACAAAACTATGTTGTCGAGGAAAAGTCTCATTCGGAGTATAAACCTAGAAGATGACATTGATGCTCTGGATTCTACAGTACTTAAGGGTAGTTAGTGTACAGCTTGTCAAGCAGTACATATGGACTATCCACTAAAAATGAGTCAACATGACTAAATATAGCAACACAAGTACACCTCAGAGTGAACATTTTTTAATCGTGTCCTCAGTGTGAAAATGTAGTGATATCCTTGTTAGATAGCACTGTTTTGGTCCTCGAGGACATGGTATTGAGCAGAGCTGTAAAGGCTGTTACTGGAATTGTCTTCCACACCTCCATGATGACTAGTGAATGTTATACACCTTGTGCTTCTCCACCTTCCTTCCCCCCGCTTGAGGATGCCCCACAGGAAATCAATTGGGTTCAAGTCATAGCTGCCAACATTTGGCGTTTGCAATCCAGTAGATCTCCCGACACCAAGGTAAGTGACTGACCACACTGTTAATGGATGGATTTATTTTTTTCTAATGCATTAGAATGCGTAAAATTCCGCTATGGAATCAAAATATTGCCAGCCCCACTAATCATATTTCTGACAGAAACTTGACAGTTTTAATAATAATATGTACTTGTAATGCACCCTTATCAATTTAATAATCATCTGATTGCATATGGGAGTTTTAGAATTCAGTTTATACTTGCTTTATAAATACATACGTCCATGTTGTAATAAAAACAAATCAGTTACATTTTTTTAAAACATAATAAAATAGAAAAAGGAAATCAGGATATTTAACTCTAGCTTTAAGGAGTATTTAACTGAACGCCTACCGCCCGAATGCAGCAGAGATAGGCTCCAGAGCCCCCTGCAACCCTGAAAGAGGGACAAGCGGTAGAAAATGGATGGATGGATAGATATCCAGAAAGCTAAGGACCAGGGCCCATGATATGTACCTTAAAGGGGTCATATTATATATTTTTTCGACATTTAAAACACTTCCTTGTGGTCTACATAACATGTAGCAGTAATGTTGGTTCTTTGGTCAAAATGTTGCATAGATTATGTTTTACAGACCATTTTCAAAACCGCTTTTTGAGCGTCTCTTTAGGATGTCCCATTCTTTTGGGTGGTCTTATTTACGTGCGTCCACTTCGACTGTGTCTTCTCCCCGACAGCCATGTTGGTAGTTTTTAGCTCTTCCATATCGAGTCTACTTACAGATATAAGTTAGAACTATACGCTACCTTACATTATAAATGGCAACAGCAAGGGATGCATGTGCATATACGAGTCGGTCTGCCCTACAACAAGAGGATAGCAAAAAAGAAGGAACTTATTGACTGCAACGTTAGACTAAAATGGAAGACTCGCACAAATCTCTCTGAGTAAACCTCTACCATATATGAAGATATCTGCTGATGTCACATGTTGGAAAAATGTCACAAGTTCTGCAAATTCCAAATGGCTTGTTTGAAGAAAGTATGAAGAAAGGCAGTATTGTTTTATAATTATCTCAATAATGCCTCCATGGTTTGATTTCAAATGTTTGTGACCTATGCAGATCCCAAATACACAAAAACTGGTACCAATAGGTAAGAAAAGATGGTTTTACATTATAGGTACCCTTAAAGTATTTTTAATGATACTCATCTGAAGAATTCTCTTTTTAGTAAAGCCTTTAGTTAATGAACCCTAACACTATCTTTTTTAATCCACTTTTTTATCCGTTTTATGAATTTGCCCCTGTTGTTTTGAATTGTAGTTTTAATTCACCTATGTTTTGTACAGCGCTTTGTGATTGCATCGGTGAAAAGCACTTTATAAATAAAACGTACTTACCGGTACTTACTTACATGAAATGTAAAACTTCCATGTTTTAATCTCATCAAGTGGATAACACTGTATAGTCAAAACGTTATATTTTATGCTGGTCAAAGATCCTTTATGTGACAGGAACGCTCTGCTATTTAGAAAAAAAAACTACTTTAAAAAAACACTCGTCATTGAGCTTCCAAATGACAGGCGTGATCTGTTTTAAGGTCCTAATGTAAAAACAACGAATACAAAGTTGCTCTGTGGAGTGTTCTGCTTTTAGAAATCTTATGCAAAAATGTTAGCAAGTAAGTTTTTAACGTATGTGCTATTCAACTGTCATTACAGGCTGGAGCTGGGCTACTGGTTAAATGGTTCAAAGTGACGTAGAACAAGAAGCCTTGGACCTTTGTTGTCCCACCTTTGGCTTTAGGTTTGTCTTTGTGCTTGACATAGCTCATGTGTGGTCAGAGCCAATGTGTTTAGTAGGTTGCTAGTGATTGATGCTATATGCTGGCCAGCTGTACTGCTGCTGTTTTTTTTTTGCCCACACTCACACAAACGTCACAATCTGGGAGATATTTAATTGGGTTAGGATGTCTGTAGACAATTGAAATTTCAGGAAGTCTTCCACAAAATCCGGATGAGTTGGCAGCTATTTCAACTGTGGAGAAGACAAATTTGTCCACTCCATTATCTTCCTCAGCAAGACACCAACTTTCTCATATTCAGCTTTCATAATTTCACAGAACAGGTTGAATTGAACAAATTGCCTCAATGAACCTTGACACCCAGTTCCCAGCAGAACTTGTGTAGCCCCACACCTTGACTGTCAACAGGACATAATTACATTTTCAGTTGAGAGTAAATGTATACTGCTACACAACCTGTTCTGTGCTTTAAAAATATATACTAATAAAGATGCTTGCTGAAAGATGTGGTGTGTACTGTCTTTTGTGAGATACTGTAACTGCAGTGACCCATACAAAGTTGAATGGCTTCAAATTTCCAAGTCAACCAACAAATACACGTTAGTACCATTAGGCTTGCCGTTTCAAAGATAATTTTTTTCCTTTGTTATTTTCAACAGTTACTGCAGTAAAAAATGTCTGTTATTTTGGTCTTCCGTCATTTAACTTTTCCTCAGCTGCTGATTCTGTTTTTTTATAACGAGTAAAACTAGAAGACATGTAGGACAAGGGAACAATGAGAGCTAATTGCAAAAAGCTAGACAGTATAATAACGATCCCAAACTGACATCTGGGGAATCATAATTACAACAACGGTTCTGCAAAAATCGTCTGAAAGAAGGCAGACAGTGACTCTAAATCTCTCACTTGTGTTGCCTGGTGACGAACACAGTGCGGCATGTAAGATGGCAAATTTTGGTACAGTGAACAGAAGACAATGTCGAAGTGTCTTGTGCGTTTAGTTGGGAATGCATCAAAAAAATGTATCCTTCTGTTTGTTCTCTTTTTGTGAAAAGTATACCGTTATACAACTATTACAAGATTGCACCATGGTTAGAAACTGTCCAATGTTTTGTAGCCATTCTTAGCACAGCATGTCAACCATGCTGGTCGGGATCATTTTGTTGCCAGTTGCAAACCTAAGTACTTAATTTTTGGACCGTTTTATAAGTTCACGTTCACACATTGCCATTTTAGGATGGTGATTCATGGTGTTTTTCAAACCGATGTGAACAGTGTCTCAAAAATGGCACAAAGCTCTTTCAATATGTTTTGAACACAGCGCCAACACAGATTGGCGCGGTAGAATCAGGGACCTCTCCAAAGGCGGCGGAGTCTGCCACCTTCTACTCCACATCAACAGCAATACCACCACGTTGCTCCTTGATGAGGCGTTGATCCTTCCGTGTTTAACACCGCCACCTCTGTGTCGTTACTGTGTTCACATTGTGAAGGTCTGGGAGGAAAATGTGACTGGTGGATTGTGGCAGTGTTAACACAATATTATTCTTGATCTTGCAGTTCAAACACGAAGGCTGCTGTTCTTTAGACGGCAAAAGGCCTTTTGAAAATAGCCCATTTTGAACCGCTAATACCGCCACAAAATGTTTTTACATGTTTATTATTTTTAAACACTCTCAGGGATCATGACGAATGAGTGATGGGTGACCAGGTTTTGTGTTCGGTGCCAACATGGTCTAGGGTGGAGCATAGCGAATTGTCAAACCGCCGTCTAAATCGGCAATGTGTGAACACCCCCTAAATTCTTATCAAAATGCAACATAGCCATTTGTATTACGAAAGACCACATTTAAAAGGACATACTAAGTGGTTCTGAATTGTGCAATATATTGGCTTATTTTTCATTAGTTTGTATCGACTGAAACCATTACCTTAAATACTGTCAGTACCAATTAAATTATGTGCACTTACGAAAGATTATGCATCAGATCATATGTCATTTAACCACATCCCACCCGCACACATACACACACAACTGAACCAAATTAAACGAAAGACAACACTAAGGGTCTTTGACTATCCCAGTCTAGGCATACAGAAAAAGCAAAATTGACTTAAGTCATTATGCAACTGTCCTGAAATGAATACATCAGAACCATGACATAATCAGAGTATAATCAGATTTTTTGCTCTGTGATTTTTGGTTTGATATTCAACAGAGCTTTGATCAGACTTTTCTGCAATATGCAGCAATGAGATGAGATAGAGATATTGTGTTAGTCTGCTACGTTGTTACCTTATTTTTTTATTGGTTTTATTTTGTCCTTACTTGTATTTCTGTTTCAGACACCACAGGTTTTGGTCACATCACCACACCTGCTTCGTATCCGCCATCATATTTATCGATAAGCTCAAAAGATTTTGACATACATTTCTTAACATTCATCATCTCGTCATGATGCCCTATTACTTTCTTCATATTTTCTTTGTGTGTCCTCCAGGAGTTTAGTGTATTATAATCCTTGTCTGTCTTGTTGCTAGCGGTCTAAAGCTACTAGCCTTTGCTAGTTTTTGCTCACTTGAAGTATTCCTGCCAGTTTGTTGTTTATGGGACCTACTTTCTTTGTTTTTGTGGTGGTGCATTTGTGTTTCCTTATTGCACTTTTGTCACCTCTTCCCCCCCCCCCTTCTTTTGTGAATTAAAGACTATATTTACGTTGAACTGTAACTGCTGCCTCTGTCCCTGCTTCCAGGGTCTAAATCTCAAAATTTAACAGCCACAAGGGGAAAAGGACCAACCTGTATTGAAACAAAGCATCAGATAAGTACATTTTCAATGAAAGACTACTGAATGAACTAGATCAGACCTGGGCAAATTAAGACCCGGGGGCCACATGCGGCCCGTTAAGTTTATCAATCTGGCCTGCCGGACATTCCCAAATATATATATATTTTTTAAGATGGAAAGTGTAGCTGCCATTGTGATGTGCAGTGATGTTTTCTAATTATCGTAAGTCTTTAACTATACAAAGTCAATGGTTGGAATCTGTGCTTTTGCATGATATACTAGTTACTATGGTAATCTAATTAGTTACTATGGTAATCTAATTAGTTACTATGGTAATCTACGTTAAAGCAGCTCAGACGAGGCACCAAGCAGTGTGGGTGGGGAGCGTTTCCACATAGTGTTTCCAGAGCGGCCAGCCTGAAAGGCGGGTGTCAGGGGCAGACGTGGAAGGAGATTTTCACAACAAAGTTCTAAAGCTTGGTGATATATCAGATGTATCAGATTGTAGGTGTGTTTTTTTTTTTTTTACCCTTCGTGTTCATATTTCACTGTGTTTGTTGCATTTTTTTTGCATTTCGCTTTATTGTAAAATGTGTCGATCAAGAGGCGGTGTGACGTTCATATGTTGTCAATACTCAGTGTTTTATCGTTCATAGTCAATATTGTAAATCCCACATTCTTTATTTTCATGTACATTCTGGGTGTCTTATTCAGTAAAAAAATGTAAAATTTAATTCCGTTTTTTAAGGCGGTCTGCTTTTAGCGTTCAATTAGACTTTATTTTGAGTTTTTGTATTAGTTTTCCTAAAAATAGGACCCTAACACACAGTGTGCAGCAGATTTTCACAGCTTACATATATATACACACACACATATGTATAGATAGATAGATAGATAGATAGATAGATAGATAGATAGATAGATAGATAGATAGATAGATAGATAGACAAATTTTTTTTCTCTAAATTTGGCCTGCCGAGTCAAAATAATTGCCCAGGCCTGAACTAGATGGTACGCTTACATAACGCGCTGCCTTTTCACACTTGAAAATCCATTCCATTAAGTTTTTCTTTGTGTTAAACCTGAGATTTATGAGAACTGTCTACACACAAAACTTAAAGGGACGGTTTGCAAAATCTACAAGGATGGCTAGGAGGCGCTACCTTTTAATGTATTTTAAGCATTATATTCTGCCGTCTTACGAAAAGTAGGATGTAATGACCTAATTATGTAGGACGTATGTAACACACGCAAGCGCATTCGCTTTGGGTGTAAGGTTAATGATAGCAATTTGGATAGTTAGTGTAAGCTGTCATTGAATATACCGTATTTTTTCGGATAAGGCGCACTTAAAATCCTTTTAATTTTCTCAAAAATCGACAGTGCGCCTTATAACCCAATGCGCCTGATGTACGGAATAATTCTGGTTGTGCTTACCGACCTCGAAGCTATTTTATTTGGTACATGGTGTAATGATAAGTGTGACCAGTAGATAGCAGTCACACATAAGCGATACGTGGAGACTGCAATATGACGCCAGTAAACAACACCAAAACTTTAAATGTTCCATTGAGAATATAGAACACTACACACACGGCGCTCAAAAATCTGTCAAAATGTTTTAGTACGACTTTGGTAAGCTATGAAGCCGCACCGCTTGATGGATCGGCGCATTACGGCTACTGTAGTCAGATGTACTGTGCTTCAACATATGAGTATTATAATGGTGTCTGTGTATAAGGACCGCAAAATGGCACCTATTAGCAGATATTACCTGGCTTTCTGTTTCACAATATTACGCAAAAACAACTTTTCTTACCTTCTGATACCTGCTGGTGTATATTTGGGATCCGCAAAAGTCCTGAAAATGTGCGTGTGTCCGCCATTGTAGTTCATGCCAACAAGTTCCAAAGTAGCGTAAAGTTCTAACTTATATATGTCAGTAGACTCGCTATAAAAGCGCTAAAAACTACCTGCGTAGTGGGTTTACATTATTCACCCAAGGAACTTTAGTTATTGGTTATCGGATGGTTTTTCACCGGACACATTTCCGGCGTTGTTGTTGCACTAGTGAGCCACGGATGAGGAGATGCTGCTCCGTTATTAATTTAAGTAAAGTCTGAATGTCATTAAAACAGTTAGCGCCATCTTTTGACACTTCTTCCACACCCGTCCTTGCACGCTACACCGCTACAACAAAAATGATAGGGAGAAGACGCTGTTGAAGGTGAGCCACGTAAATAAGACCGCCCACAAAACGGCGCATCCTGAAGCGACTGTCAGAAGGCGATTTGAAGATGGTCTGTAAAACATAATCTATGCAACATTTTGACCAAAGAACCACCATTACATGTTATGTAGACCACAAGTAGGGGTTTTACATTTAGAAAATCATAATATGACCCCTTTAATGCGCCTTATAATCCGGTGCGCCTCTTGTATAAAAATACACCTGAATAGACCCTCTCATCAGCAGTGCGCCTTTTAATCCGGTGTGTCCTATGGTCCGAAAAATCGGGATATGCGTGTATGTGCTGACGCGACAGGATGAGTGACAGCCGGAAACACTAATTATTTTTCCCGGGCTGTAAAATGTTTTTATTATGTAAGCAGGTTGCAAACAGCCCCTTTAACACATGTGCAAATCGTTGAAATCTGCCTGTATTTTGTAGTCTAACATATCAGTTGTGTTGTATGAGGCCTATTCTTTGGGTTCATCATACACACAAGACATCTCCTGCTATTTCATCCAACCAAGTCTAGCAAAAAGGCTCGTATATCCTTACTCTCCCTGCCTCTGTTCTCTAAATCAATAATACCCTGTTTATCTTACCAACCTGATATGGCCCCAATCCTCAGTCCTGCTAATGTCGTTTGCGTGCGTGTGTGTGGTTGTGAAAGTGTCCTCGGGCGACAGCCACACGATACTGGCCTATAGTTTTCCCCTGCAAGGAACCAAAGATGTTTGCTCCTAAAACAGAGCCAGGAGTTTTGTTTTTTTACTCTTGAATGCACACCGCCTTCAGCCTTACTGGGTCTTTGTTACACCAAATGTGTCATCACTTTGGTATGGCCCAATGACAGACCATCAAGTCAAATGTTTGAAGGGAAATCACTTATCAAAAAGCCTCCAAGGGGCCATTACAGAGGATTGTTTTTAAAGGTCCCTAATTTTACTATTAAAAAGTCTCAGAGGTCCTACAGTAGTGTACAAGAACAGTATTGTCCAAAATTTTAACATTGATACTGAAATTAGCTATTAAAAAAAAGTGCCTTTGTGTGTCTGTAGTTTAATGTCTGTCTGTAGCTTCAAAACTCAACCCCATGGGAACAACTAGAAACCTTGTAAGGGTTTCACAGACGCATCACATTTGCTTTTCCCTTAACGATAACAACACTATTACTCATGGCAAACTACTGTGGGACAAAACGATGATCCAGAACCTTATATATATCAGCCTGAATATAAGGAGAATGCTAAACAAATCCAGCTTTAGTGACACACTAAGCATCATGCAGCACTATTGCTAAGTGCTAAACAAGAAATACAAACTATGAACATAATTAGAAAATCCTTTACTGTACAACGTCTGCTCTCACTAGGATGCCAACTAATGGAATGTTTATATCTTCCCGTTTAGATAAAAAAACTAATCATAATCCTCATAAAGGGTTAAAACCAAAAAAATTAGAATGCCGCAAACAAGCGTCTTTTTGTCTCTCTCGACATCTACGGGTATAAGTTGGATGTCAAAGTTGACCGACTTCTTGGTTTATTGCCACATCCTTCTACTATCCAGTTGAAAGGCATTATTTATAATGTAGTAATAGCTTTCACCAGCTCAGAGGCAGTGCAGAAGCTCACCGTCTCAATATGTCAATATAGCAGCATAAGCTAGTCAGCTCTCTGTGATCACGGCGCCTCTAAATATAGTTTGCCTGCGTTAGCACGTATAATAACAATATTGCTAATACTTGGCTAATATTCAGGTCATGAGATGTAAATTGTTGGCGGTTTTTGGATGTTTTTTAAGAAGGCTTTATGGGTGGAATAGTGTCCTCCCATTAGCTGCATTGTTAGCCACCTCATACTGGCCATATTTTACGAATTAGAATGCATAAAAAAATAGTAAAACGTGTGTTCTTTTCTCACATACGGATTGTGAATGATTCCCAAAAATTACCAAAAAAGTGCACTTCCTCTTTAACTACCAATAGGGATAAGACAGGGACCCGGGGGCTAGTCGACAGCAGACAAGTTAAAAAAAAACAGCCAAGACAGCAAATTGTGCCTTTGGAAGCCTCTGTCGTATGCTGAATAATTAATCCGCCTCCCTCAGATTCCTTGACTGTGAGAGTTGCAGAAAGCTGAATGCTGAAGCAAGGAAATATGAATTGGCATCTATGCTTTCGCTTGCTAGATAGCTGGGTTATTGTATTGTCACGGCCACCATATCTTTTTAGTAACCCTGAATTGTGTCAGAGATTCCAGGCATTCAGACTTTCAGGGAGCAAGTATTAGCGAGAAAATGTGAATGGGTGACAAAGCGTGTCTTAGCCTGCATCTCATGAACTACTGGCTGCATTTTTTTCTGAATCCTATGCAGGTTTCTACACATGTCTGCCCATATGTTTTACTTCAAGGAGTCTCTGTGGCATGTTCTCATTCAACGGTTTGACATGTGTGAGACCATTTTGTGTCTGCCTTTTATTTGTGTGGCTTTTTTTCCCCACAGGTCCACCATATATTTGGTTATTTGTTATTCCTTACCATGTTTCATTAAGTTCTGTCTTCTTTAAAAGGTTTACACGGAAGCGTAAGGAATATATTTCGGCTTGCACTCTCAGAGAAGCTAACTGGAACAACACATGGGAAGAACAAAGCCATCTAAAAGTAATCCTGACATAATACATTGCTGAAAAGACAGGAAAAGCGTTCTAGAAACACCTTCTCAGAATAATTATTCATTAATCAAATATGGATAAAACACCAAGACCTTACAATGCACTCAGTACATATTTGTCTATATTGTGTGTATGTGATTGGTTGGTATATAAGATTAATCAGTCAGATTCAGTTCCATATTCCATGGAATCGCTTATGTAATCATTTTTTGCTTTCTGAGCGGCTGAAAGCATCTCTGGCCTACAAGTTGAAAAGTAAAAAGGAAGCTTTTGTTCTCAAAGTGTGCGAGTGGGTGGGAAGCTGAAGTTAAAGAGGCTGTTTGCAACATTTACACAGATGCCTAGAGGGCGCTAACTTACCAATGTATTTTAAGCGAAGTGAAGTGAAGTATATTTATATAGCGTTTTTTCTCTAGAGACTCAAAAGCATTATTTACTGACGGCTGACTGAACTAAGACAAAACTGAAATAATTGTCTGTGGCCCACAAAAGCAAAGATAAACTGCTATTAGTCACCTTGAAACCTTCTCCCTGAAACCGAGTAATAAGGTTAAAAATGCAGGGGTAATAATGGATTCAGACTTGAACATTAAAAGCCTCATTAAATCACATCAGCAGCTTTTCACCACCTGAATGACATTGCCAAAATCAAAGTAATAATGTTCAAAACAAACTTAGAAAGGCTAATCCATGCCTTTGCCTCCAGTAGGTTGGACTACTGTAATGACCTTCTCACTGGGCTCTCTAAACAACCTGTAAAGCAGCTGCAGTACATCCAGAATGCTGCAGCTCGAGTCCTCACTAGAACCAGGGAATATGACTATATTAGTCTAGCGCTTAGGCCACTGCACTGGCTTCCTGTTACTCAGAGAGTAAACTTTAAAACAGCTCTGATTGTGTACAATTTTTTTCATGGTCGTGTGATAAAGTACATCTCTGACATGTTAGAACCATATGAACCATCTTGGGCTCTGAAAACCTCAGGGAGTAGCCCCCTGCTGGTGCCCAGAGTCACGACGAAACATGGTGAAACTGTGATTCAATTTCTTGCTCCTAAAATCTGTAATAGTTTCCTAAAAGACTTTGACAACATTGGCAATGTTCATATCCAGGCCAAAACACTCTTATTTAATTGTGCATATGACAGCTGAAAGTATTTTATTTACAATCTTTGATTTAAATTTGCATTGCTTTTATGATGATTTTATTCTACGATTTTGAGAATTTGAATTATGATTATTTTTATGATTATTTCATTGTTATTTTTTGTAAATCACTTTGAATTACCGTGTGTAGTAAATGTGCTATACATATAAACTTGCCTTTCCTTACCTTTATCCTGCCCTCTTACGGCTTTAGGACATAATTAAATTTGTACGTAACACGCTTGGATTTTGTTAGCTAATTATAGCGATTTAGATAGATGGTGTTAGCTGTCATTGATTGTATATTCAATGATAACAACATTACTGCAAATTGTTTGTTGCTTCTCTTGGACTGTTTTTGTATGTGTGCACGCGTGTATGTGTTGCCATGACAGGGTGAGTGACAGCCGTAAACACCACTTATTTTTGGGGGCTGGAATTTTCTTTTTTATCACGTAAACTCAGTAATTGTAAAGAATATAGACAGTTTTAAATCAAATGTGTTCTCTTACAACACTAAAGGTAACATAAGCTAGCCGGTGGTGTTTGTTATATCGTTTGCTTTGAAAAATGGAACTGTGAGCAAGTTGCAAACGACCCCTTTAAGTACGGTACTCACTACCTGCCACCGAATAATGAACACGACGTCCGCCTTACCTGCGTGAGTATATTCAGTTGACCCATTATGCTCTCAAGTGTGTTGGTAAGACTCGAGGGAACACTTTCTTCAGGAGTTACTTGGACCCTTGTGTGGCTGGAGGAGGAACTGCTGCTCGAGCTTTTGGCTGGTTCAGGTGGCTGAAAAAACAATACAAGAGGCAGACGAAACAGTGAGTGAATGATGAGTGGTGAGGTGTCCCATTCGAGCTCAACTCCACTCTTAAATAATAATAATAAATTAGATTTTTCTAGCGCTTTTCTAGACACTCAAAGGTCTTATATTGTCCCACAAATGCAGAGAAACAATATCATTGTCAGCATTATTTTGAAACCAAATCAAGCATTAATATTGCAAGTTTTTCATTGATCTTTTTACCTACCTAATTTATATAACTAATAATAACCTGTGCATTTTGTAATAAACATTGACGCATTTTGTAATAACTTCTTGTAATAACAAAATGTGGGTGCTGCACTTTTTTGAAATAACAATTTGGTGCGTTGTGTAATAAACCATGAAAATGTATACCTTATTTTAGAAAAACTATAAGAAACACAAAACATTTAATATTTATAATTATTTTAAAAATCATGTAGGATGTTTCTTTGGTCAAACATGAATCAAATGTAACTATTGATTATAATGAAGAATGTGACTGCAAGCTAGAGACAAGTTATACTAATGAAATATTACTGAGAATAAAATTACCAGTGCACTGAACTTGCCATTTTTAAAGCATCTGTAATTAAAACTAAAGAAACTAAATTAAATAACTGTATTTATTAACATACGTAGTAAATAAAGCAAATTGAATATGTTTTAAATTATATTTTCAATTTTTACTCAACATAAAAACAAATGTAGCAAAATATACAATAACACTGTTAACATGTTTTACAGTCTGGGTGTGTTGATTAAGGCCAAAGTCAGAACGTCCATCAGAATACATACTGGTTGATTGGGGACAAAGAGCACCGTGCCCAAATACATTTCGTTATAATCATACAGTGCATCCGGAAAGTATTCACAGCAATTCACTTTTTCCACATTTTGTTATGTTACAGCATATTCCAAAATTGAATAAATAGTTTTTTCCTCTAAATTCTACAAAAAATTACATCATAATGACAATGTGAAAACATTTTTTAGAGCGATTTTTGCAAACGTAATAAAAATAAAAATCTTACAACCCCAAAGTACATAAATATTCACAGCCTTTGCCATGAAGGTAAAAAGTCAGCTCAGGTGCATCCTGTTTCAACTGATCATCTTCAAAATTTTCCGACAGCTTATTTGGAGTCCACCTGTGGTAAATTCAGTTGATTGGGTATGAAGGCACACACACAAACCAAGAATGGAGTCGAAGGAATTGTCTGTAGACCTTTGAGACAATCAAATCTGGGGAAGGGTACAGAAAAATATCTGCTGCCTTGAAGGTCCCAATGAACACAGTGGCCTCCATTACACGTATATGGAAGAAGTTTGGAACCACCAGGACTCTTCCCAAAGCTGGCCGGCTGTCTAAACTGAGCAATCGGGGAAGAAGGGCCATAGTAAGGGAGGTGACCAAGAACCACATGGTCACTCTGTCAGAGCTACAGCATTCCTCTGTGGAGGGGCAGAACCTTCCAGAAGAACAACCATCTCTGCAGCAATCCACCAATCAGGCCTGTGTCGTAGAGTGGCCAGACGGAATCCATTCCTTAGTAAAAAGTTTGCCAAAATGCAACTGAAATACTTGCAGACCATGAGAAAATAAAATTATCTAGTTTGATTGGACAAAGATAGAACTCTTTGACGTGAATGCCAAGTGTCATGTTTGGAGGAAATCAGGCACCGCTCATCACCAGGCCAATACCATCCCTATTGTGAAGCATGGTGGTGGCAGAATCATGCTGTGGGGATGTTTTTCAGCAGCAGGAAATGGGAGACTAAATGAATGAAAACCTGCTCGAGAGGGCTCTTGAACTCAGATTTGGGCGACAGTTTATCTTTCAACATGGCAATGACCCTAAGCACACATCCGCTCACTTACGAGCAAGGGACACCTTATCCAGGATCTCTTCACAGACCGCAAGCTTGACTTCCTCTGTGTAACTGAATCATGGCAACTTCCCAGAGACTTTTCACAACTTAATGAATCCACTCCTCCTGGCTTTGTTTAAATGTGTCGTCCTTGTGGGGACGGCCGGGGCTTTGAAGGTCTTGCGGCAGTGGTCATCTATCGCTAGACGTGGAAAGTCATTCCACTATCTGTGCCCACATTCACCTCATTTGAAGGCACAGTATTTAAACTTTCTTCCTGGTCCCACTCCCACTATTGTTGCTTGTGAGTTCAAACCCCAGCCGAGTCATACCAAAGACTATAAAAACGGGACTCATTACCTCCCTGCTTGGCACTCAGCATCAAGGGTTGGAATTGGGGGTTGAATTGCCAAAAATGTTTCATCATGCTTGGACAGTTTTGGTTTTCATCAATACATTAACTTCCCTACACACACTAAAGGACATATCTGGACGTAATCTGTTGTTTTGGTATCACCCCCTCTAGCTGTTGAACTGATGAACTTCATGTATCTGACCATTTCCTCCTTTCATATACCGTCACCCTCTCCCTCAGCACATTCAAGTACCACATGGCTTATAAAATTCTGGAAATCAAATATATCAACATCAACACCCTCTGTAACAATACTGACAATATATCTTTCCTGGACCATCTCTCCTCCCCCCGATAAACTGGTAACACACTACAGTAAAGAACTAAGCAGCATTTTAAATTACCTTGCACCGGTAAAATCCCGGTCGGTCTCTTTCCCCACAACTGCTCCCTGGCACACCCCCAAGCTCCAGAAATTAAAGACTAAATGTTGCCAGCTTGAGCGACTACATAAAAAGACTGGTCTCACCATCCACAAGGAAAGGCAAAACTAGTTTACATTACAATGACTATCATCCAAACCAAATCACATTATTACTCCAGCCTAATCAATTCCAATGATGGCCACACCAAGACGCCCTTTTCATTATTTAAAAAAAAAAATTCAACCTCAGGACTTCTCTCCCCCCTGTACTCAGCGGACACCTGCAACTCCATAATGCTCCTTTTTACTGAAAAAAATTCAAAATATTCACAAACAACTTTGCTCCACTTCTGTGCCTCTCTGCTTACCTGAACCTTCACCACAAAGTCAACCTTATTCTACTTTTGTACTCCCCACTCCGTCAGAAATTTCAGACCTCATCAATAAATCCAAGCCCTCCACATGTCAGTGAGATCTCCTTCCCTCAAACCTGGTCAAATCATGCCTCTCCTCTCTGCTTCCCCTCATCACTGTTATTATGCACTCCTCACTTTCCACTGTTATTGTTCCGTCACTTTTTAAAATAGCAGCCATCTCTCCAATTTGGAAGAAACCCAGTTCAGTTCCCAACAATTACAATAACCTCCGTCCCATTTCCAATGTAGCTTTTATCTCAAAATTCATTGAAAAAACTTTTGCACCCCAATTGCACCTCCACCTAACCCGGCACTCCCTCTATGAACCTTTCAAATCTGGTTTTCACCCCGTGAGAGTGCAGAAACTGCCCTGTTAAAAATCACCAACGACCACCTCAATGCAGCTGATTCTGGACTTCTCTCCATCCTCATCCTCCTGGAGTGCAGCCTTCGACATCATCTCATTCAATCCTTCTCAGTAGACACTCATATATTGGCATCAACACCCCCCTGGACTGGTCTTACTCTTACCTTACAGGCCACACTAATTTCATACAGCGCAAATCTTTTACATCTGATCATTGGGACCCCTTTTCTTCATCACTTACCTTCTCCCCCTTGGCCATATCTTACATATATTTAACATGCACTTTCACTGCTACGCTGATGACACCCAGCTCTACTTCTCCACCAAGGCCAATGCCACACTTCCACCCTCACCTTCTGCTTATTTGAAATAAAACCCTGGTTCACCTCAAACTTACTCAAATTAAACAGTGATAAAACCAAAGTAATTATCGTCAGTACAAAATCTGCACCTTCTAAAGTCAATAGTTTCTCCCTAACTATCGGCAACTCCCCAGTGATTCCATCAGATTAAGAGTCTGGGTGCCATTTTGGATGGCACACCGTCATTCCACTCTTACATTTACATCAACAACATTACTCGCTCTGCCTATTCCATCTCCGCAATATTAACCGGCTCCGCCCCTCTCCTACTGTCCATGCTGCCTTCATCCTCGTTCACAGTCTGGTCACCTCCTGCATCGACTAATGTAACTCCCTTCTCTTTGGCCTATTCAATAAGTCCCTTCACAAGCTCCAGTTGGTCCATAACTCTGCTGCCTGGATCATAACCAACAGCCCTCATTCCATCACATCACCCCCATCCTACAAAAACATCACTGTCTTCCAGTCAGGTAAATAATTAAATACATTTTTCTCTATACCTTTAAGGCCATCCACAATATCAACCCCTTCAAATTTGTCAGGCTATCTATCATTACTCTGGCACACTCCCTCAGATCCTCCTCTTCCACACACCTTGCTGTGCCATCAACCCGCCTCGTCACCATGGAGAGCAGAGCTTCCAGTCACTCTGCTCCCAAACTCTGGAACTCTCTCCCACCTGACCTCTGCAATATTGACTCCCTTCATACAATTAAATCTATTGTTACATGATGATTTTATACTTTGTTGTTTTATCATAATCTTTTTATTATTTTATCTGTATATTGTAAAGTGTCCTTGGGTATTTTGAAATGTAATGTATTATTATTATTATAGCAGCCAAGATATCAACGAAATGGCTTCAGGACCACTCTGTAAATGTCCTTGAGTGGTGCAGCCAGAGTCCAGACTTGAGTGCGATTGAACATTTCTGGAGAGATTCCCATCCAACTTGACCGAGCTTAAGAGGTGTTGCAAGAGGAATGGACAAACATGCCCAAAGATAGGTGTGCCAAGCTTGTGGCATATTAAGAAATACTTGAGGTTGTAATTGCTGCCAAAGGTACATTAACAAAGTATTGAGCAACACCGTGAATAATTGTGTACATGTGATTTCTTAGTTTTTCTTATTTCTAACAAATTTGCTAACATTTTGAAACAAACATTTTCACATTGTTATTGCAGGGTAAGGTGTGCAGAATTGTGAGGACAAAAAATAATTTATTTCATTTAGGAATAAGGCTGTAACATAATGTGGAAAAAGTGAAGTGATGTCAATACTTTGCAAATGCACTGTATTCTACATAGTCCAAAAATATTTTCTGACTACAAATCAGCAAAGTCCTTAAAAGTGTTTTTTTTTTTTTTTATTTGGTGTGAGTTTACAGTACGGTATGTACTCAATCTGTGTATAATTTTGCACACTTCTCCTAGAGGAAGTGTATGTTACTACATCAAACATGTCTTAATTTTGACTGTATGTTTCTTTAAAAATGGTATCACTTCTCATATTAAAAAAAAAAACATTCAGGAAGTGGCGTCCTCTAAAGAGGGGTGTTTTGTCATGTGACCACAAAGGTGGCTTAAGTAGGTATTACTGGTAAGTGTTTTTGTAGTGGTACAAGACTAGCAGAGCCGAAAGTTTATGGCGACTGGGGTCAAATTGTCTTAACAATCTGTAGTTTTAGAAGGCACAACAATTAAATCAAGAATGCCTGTTTGCCAATTAGGGACCTTTTTGTTTGTTTTTTTCCACTTACTACAGTTTACGCATCTAGTTTTCCATATGCTGCGCGCACTAAATCGTAAAACCGGAAATCACGCAATACCACTAATGTCAGTAGCCAAAGTAATAAATCTACAATATATAAGAATAATATACAATATATTAATAACATAATAATTATAGCTGTATTAATAATCAATTTATAATCAAAGTGTAGCCCCCGAATCGTAGTCATAATCGAATTGCCCAAAGATTCCCATTCCAACACAATAAGTACATTTTCGTAGCTTTCCACGCTTATTAGTAGATTCCGTTTTAAATTGCCCATTCTGTGATTCCGTTCAATCATGGGGCCCGTGATAAGTCCAAGTCACAGCTGACATTTATTTTGCTCCCCTCAGCTGCGTGTTTGGCACCAAGTTGGGTCAATCTGTTCATATTTATGATTCTGTTTACTACCCTAGGATCACCAGAAAAGTTGGACTCTGATTAGCTTTATTGCAGACATTTCCGCGTGTTTGATCAAGTTTATAAATGCTAACAGCTGATCACTGTGTTTGACCTGAAATTTCATACGATCATGGATCACAATCTGATAATCGCCAAGCCCTACAACTATGTATTGTCAATTTTACGCAAGGTTGGGATCAGGATAATAACAGTGATTCATTATTCCTTGAGATAACAGATTCACATGTGTTTTGTGTCTCTGAGCAAACTTTATATTTTTTTGAAACCACTGCACTGTTAAGATTTCCCTGTTGGGTCTCTTCATGTTGGTCACAATTGTCTCTGTAAACATCTACTAGTG
>NC_084550.2:48345000-48347500 GCF_033978685.3 Nerophis lumbriciformis | reverse complement strand
TGTGCAATGAATAAATATAATGTACAAGTTACACCTTTTGAATGCAATTACTGAAATAAATCAAGTTTTTCAAAATATTCTAATTTACTGGCTTTTACCTGTATATATACATATATATATATGTATACATATATGTATACACACACACATATATATACCGGTATATATATATATACACACATATATATATATATACACACACACACATATATATATATACATATATACACACACACACACACACACACACACACACACATATATATATATATATATACATATATATAAATATATACATATATACACATACATACATACACATATATATATATATATATATATATATATATATATATATATATATATATATATATATATATATATATACAAACCCTGTTTCCATATGAGTTGGGAAATTGTGTTAGATGTAAATATAAACGGAATACAATGATTTGCAAATCATTTTCAACCCATATTCAGTTGAATATGCTACAAAGACAACATATTTGATGATCAAAATGATAAACATTTTTTTTGTTGCAAATAATCATTACCGGTAACTTTAGAATTGGATGCCAGCAACACGTGACAAATAAGTTGGGAAAGGTGGCAATAAATACTGATAAAGTTGAGGAATGCTCATCAAACACTTATTTGGAACATCCCACAGGTGAACAGGCAAATTGGGAACAGGTGGATGCCATGATTGGGTATAAAAGTAGATTCCATGAAATGCTCAGTCATTCACAAACAAGGATGGGGCGAGGGTCACCACTTTGTCAACAAATGCGTGAGAAAATTGTTGAACAGTTTAAGAAAAACCTTTCTCAACCAGCTATTGCAAGGCATTTAGGGATTTCACCATCTATGGTCCGTAATATCATCAAAGGGTTCAGAGAATCTGGAGAAATCACTGCACGTAAGCACTGCACTTCGATCCCTCAGGCTGTACTGCATCAACAAGCGACATCAGTGTGTAAAGGATATCACCACGTGGGCTCAGGAACACTTCAGAAACCCACTGTCAGTAACTACAGCTTGTCGCTACATCTGTAAGTGCAAGTTAAAACTCTCCTATGCAAGGCGAAAACCGTTTATCAACAACACCCAGAAACGCCGTCGGCTTCCCTGGGCCTAAGCTCATCTAAGATGGACTGATACAAAGTGGAAAAGTGTTCTGTGGTCTGACGAGTCCACATTTCAAATTGTTTTTGGAAACTGTGGACGTCGTGTCCTCCGGAACAAAGAGGAAGAGAACCATCCGGATTGTTATGGGCGCAAAGTTGAAAAGCCAGCATCTGTGATGGTATGGGGGTGTATTAGTGCCCAAGACATGGGTAACTTACACATCTGTGAAGGCACCATTAATGCTGAAAGGTAAATACAGGTTTTGGAGCAACATATGTTGCCATCCAAGCAACGTTACCATGGACGCCCCTGCTTATTTCAGCAAGACAATGCCAAGCCACGTGTTACATCAACATGGCTTCATAGTAAAAGAGTGCTGGTACTAGACTGGCCTGCCTGTAGTCCAGACCTGTGTCCCATTGAAAATGTGTGGCGCATTATGAAACCTAAAATACCACAACGGAGACCCCCGGACTGTTGAACACCTTAAGCTGTACATCAAGCAAGAATGGGAAAGAATTCCACCTGAGACGCTTAAAAAATGTGTCTCCTCAGTTCCCAAACATTTACTGAGTGTTGTTAAAAGGAAAGGCCATGTAACACAGTGGTGAACATGCCCTTTCCCGACTACTTTGGCACGTGTTGCAGCCATGAAATTCTAAGTTAATTATTATTTGCAAAAAAAAAAAAAAAGTTTATGAGTTTGAACATCAAATATCTTGTCTTTGTAGTGCATTCAACTGAATATGGGTTGAAAAGGATTTGCAAATCATTGTATTCCGTTTATATTTACATCTAACACAATTTCCCAAATCATATGGAGGCTGGGTTTGTATATATATATACATACACACACATGTATATATACACGCATTTATATGTAAACATATATACACACATACTGTATGTATATAAGTATACATATATACACACATACTGTATGTATATGTATACATATATAAACACATGTATATGTGTATATATACACATATACGTATATATACATATATGTATATATATACATATATATACACATATGCATATGTATATATACATATATGTATATATACACACATATGTGAATTATTCCGTATATATATGTATACATAATGTATATGTATATATAATATACATATACACACTTACATATACATATATATGCATGCATATACACATACAGTATATATGCTGGAACAAAGAACAGAAGTTCAAAAAGCTACTGAAGTCTCGGCTCTACAATTTCTGATTGGCATCTTAGAACCAAGCAGTGCAGAGCAGTATAGTTTGTGTGTGTGTGTGTGTGTGTGTGTGTGTGTGTGTGTGTGTGTGTGTTGAGCTGTGAAGCCTGTTGCAAGTGTGCAGCTCGTCTGCC